>NC_068315.1:23815500-24115500 GCF_025860055.1 Xyrauchen texanus
TATATATATATATATATGTATATATATATATACATACAAACACACACACACACACACACACTACACACACACACACACACACACATATATGTATGTGTGTGTGTGTGTGTGTGTGTGTGTGTTTTATTTTTTCTCAGGAATGGCATGTTATTATAGTTTGTGTGGAAAAACTTGGAGGTGCGGGTTCGTGTTGCCTACACCATAATAAGGGAACACGGTGTATCCCTGTGTACTCTGCTGCAGCAGAAATAATGTGTTGGGTGGGATTGAGATGTCCTCTCTTTTAACATGACCTTTTCAGTTAACACTGATCCTGCGCTTAGCAGTTGCCCATGGAAGCCACTCTGTTCTGTATGATGGCAAATATGGTACTCTAAATATAAGTACAGGACAAGTAGGTCAAGTTTGATCTAATCGTGATTATTTGAATTGAATAGACAGAATTGAAGTGTTGAGGCTGTTAGTCCAAGTTTATTATCTTTGAGGTCATCTATATGCTAGTACAACTGGTTGCGCTTCAGGACTTCAAATGGTGACCCAACACAGTAAAAAAATGAAACCTGTGTTAATGTAGCCCGGGTCGCATTTTCTTTGATCTTGCATAGATTTATTTTTGTTTCGTTTTTTAACTACATTTTTCAAGGGCATGTATCAAGTGACATAAATATTGTTCCCCTTCTGTCGCTCTCTCCACGTTGTGTCAGAGAAGCGACACTAGGGGTCTCTCTTGAGCGACGATATTCACCTCTGGACTATGAAAAAATGCCAAAATGAGAGTTGGCAACCAGTATTTGCATGTCCCGCCCCCGGACATATGGGTATTTAAGCGGCGCAAATACAGGAGTTCATTCAGAAAATTACTTCGGAGCCGATGGTCGTGCATGCAGTGTGCTGCGAGTTACACACCAAGTTCCTGTTTAATCCTCTGACGCTCTGCATGCTGTTGGATCTGACGGCGCACAACAGCGGCTTTCTCATTCGTGCACAGCTGTGCATTCTTGCCCCTGGGCGCTTCGACAGCGCAGACAACTTGAAAGAGTTATTCTAAAAGAGTGAATTTCGCTCTAAAAGAGCAAAACACAGCGGCGTTGAACGTCCTTCTCAGGACGTGTCTTTTTAAAGACGATTTTCCGCCTCTGTGTAGTTTCTGGATGCGTTGATTCTCCCCACCTCTGACGGCCATAAAACTGCCTTGCATTCCTGGGTTGCGATCACACGCAGGCAGCGTTTTTATGAATGGTCTATGTTTTCAGTACGAGAACATAGCCATGACAGCATTGCGGTCGTAGGCTTTTTCTTGTAGTGAGAAAAAGCCGCTTCAGCCGCCCCCCCCGTGCCTCGCCTCGCCTCGCCTCCTTCCTACAGGATTGAGGCAGGCGCCGCGGGCGATGAAAACGATCTGGGGACAGTGACGGGCTCCGTTTCGCCGGGTGAACCCCCTCGAAACCCCCCGCCTCCCCAGCACGCTTGCTTGTTTCCGTCCGAGCTCGGGATGAGCATTCTCTCCAATGGGTTATGTTTTCAGTGTGAGAACATAACCGCGGCAGCGTTGCGATCTCTGCTTTCTCTTGTAGTGAGAGAGAGCCATTTCAGCCGCCCCCCCGCGCCTCGCCTCCTTCCTACGGGATTGAGGCAGGCGCCGCGGGCGATGGAGAACGATCTGGGGAGAATAACGGGACGCTTTCGCCACGTAAATCCCCTCGAAAACCTCCTGCTTCCCCCGAGCTCGGGATTAGTGCGGTCCGCTTAACAGCCTACCGTCCGGTCCCTCGAGCTCCCCGGCATTGGATGATGACATCACCGCTGCATCGGAGAGCGTTACAGCGGCGCGGAATGCGGATAACTCGCCTGGGCCGGCACCTTCGGGTCTCCGCCCAGTCTGAGCCTGACGCAAGAAGGTCCGCTATACTTCCCTGGGCTTAATTGGTTCCGCGGGCATGTGCGCCGCTCACAGCATGCAAGCCCAGCTTCCTCGCTCCTCCGCTCTCGCTACCCTCGGTGGTATAACGGTCCCAGACCGCTCCCCCCTGCACGCCATGGCCCCCTCCTGCAAGTCCACCAGGCCAGGGCACTTCAAATCTGCACTTGGGTGGTCCTGTTCTTGACGTGCTGCAGGAACTGCACTCAAACAGGCGATGGCCACTCCGTGGTCCAGAAACGCAACGATGGACAGGCAGTACGGGAGGCAGACAAAGCAAGCTTTCTCAAACGCCCCCGTCTCCCAGCTCCGTCCATTCCGCGACACCACTTGACGACTTCACCCAGCAGTCCTCAGTGGTGAAGAAACAGACGAAGGCTATTTTCAAGCAAAAAAAGCATCCTGCCCTGCCGCAAACCTGCCGCCAGGGGCCATGCCCTGTCTGCTCGCCGAGGGCGTCCTCCTGCGGCTTTCAAGAAAGAAAGAAAGTGGTGCTCCGCCTCAACTAACAAGTGAGTGGGCCCAGCTCTCAGCCCCAGCGTTGAGCTCCCCGCAGAAGTTGGACGCCCATCGTCTCACGGACTCCCTTGAGGACCCAGAAGGCTCCCAGGAGCTCCTGAGATGACAGACCCAGAGACCGAGACGTTAACTCCAGAGCTGGTAAGACCACTTCGTTCCCCGGTGGAGGGCCGGGAGGAGAATTTTTTGTTAAATTCTTTACACTCTATAGAGCTATTTCCTTGTTGTCTCTGGGGTCACCTGGCCGCAAATGCCGTTCTCACGGCACTCTGCTTTCAGGCCTCAACAGTCCCGGCTCCATGGACGCGGTGTCCCCGCCTTCAGCACCACAACTGTTCCCCGGCCGGCCGGTTCAGACGAGTCCAGAGGACGCCAACATCAGACCTCCTCCTCAGTCACGAACCCGCCCCCTGCCGGATGCGCGGAGCAAGGTAAGTGCTTTGAGTTTATTCTCAGCACCAGAGCCTCGGGACGCCACGTTGCCTCCCGACGTCAGCATTGCCGACATGACAACGACCTTCATCAGCATTGCCGACATGTTCAACATTTCTCGCCAAATTTCCCTTATTTCTCCGACCAAATCGACTCCCGTGCTCGGGACCTGCTCAAGGGTGTCAGCTTGAGCACGTAAGTGTCTTTTAATGTCTCCAGAGCCCGATGATTTTGAATTCTTTGACATATTGTCCTCCTAGAACAGTTATGGAACAGTGTATTGAATCTCACTTTCTCAATTTATGTCATTAATAGTGTTAAAACTTGCAAAGTGCACAGAGCTCGCCGTTCTCACGTCCGAACCTCACATGGCGTCACGTGACTCCTCCCTAAGTTTTTTTGTAGTTTCACTTCATTTTATTTGCACAATGGCAAATGCTCTTGGCTCAAGCACACAATGTAAATGACACGCAGGAGGAGAGGCTTGCTTGCTCCATTACTCGCGAGATGAAACCTTTTTAAATACACATAGAATTTAAAATGTTTTCCTTCATGCAAAATAAGGGCTTGTAGATTTTACCGGAAAGCCATAAACATAACATGAGAGAGTAAATAATTTACTACAGAAATACAGTATACATTATTACTATTGCATAATGTAATATAATTTGCGATGTTGTCTGGGTTTCATAAATTATATAACATATACAATATTACTTTTTGTAATTCTATCCCTGTGCAATAATTTTTTTATGAAAAATTAAATATAAAGATTTAAAATTAATCATATAGCCCCATCAAATAGATTTCAAGTTAAACATTAATAGATAACTACTTAATGTGTAGGCCTATCTGTAATAAGCATACGTGAACTTTAAGAAGATTGATAATTTGTATGACAATTTCTTATCATAATAATCAATTAATTATGAAAATTTATTGTCAGCCAAATTTCATAATAGTGACAGCCCTAGATGCACTGGGGTCTGAGTTCTTGAGGAGTTGTGGTGTGAACAACAAGGGGTCTGAGACCACATTATTGTGATGAGGACTGAAAAAGAAACTGGGTCCTCTTTTAAGTCCACTTACATTGAACACCAAAAGCACTGAGATCATTTGCGGCTGGTTCCTTTTTCTGGTTCACTTTAACCAAACTGAGTTTGGTTCACTTAAAACGTTCTATATGTGAAACCACCCTTAGGCTCCATTCAGTTAGATGCTGCAATATAGAAGACAGCTGCCTCTGTAGGCAGGAGACAGTGAGGCAGCTCACTAGGTTTTGCAACAGAGTCTTTATGTATCCTAAAAACACACAACTACATATATTCACACGTTTCACATAATTTGGCAGAAATACAGCTTGATAGGAAATGTATTCATGTACCTTGTGCTTGGCAACTACATAAAAAGTGTCTGCTTATTTTTTTAAATTGGCAACTGCAGTCCTATTCAACTCATGCTGTGCTTAGAGATGTAATTTCTGGCCTGTGTGGCTTATATGGACCACAGCACTGCAGGTCTGCTGTCTTCTCCAGCCAATCCTCATTATTAGAGCATGTGTGTCCATTTATTATCGCTCTGTTTTCAGTTCTTTCAGAAAAAATAACACCATTAACTCTATCTTGTTTGAGCAATTAGGTCTGTAAGAGAGGAAGAGTACACTTGATCCGCAGTAAGTCTGTCTGTTCTGGAACAGATCGAGATTGTGTTTAGCATCTCTTATATGACCACTTGAAGATAATGCACAACACAATTTACAGAATGCTTCCACTTTAAAGGGATAGTTCACCCAGAAATTTAAATTCTCTAATAATTTTCTCATTCTCATGTC
Organism: Xyrauchen texanus; assembly: GCF_025860055.1. Classification (NCBI taxonomy): domain Eukaryota; kingdom Metazoa; phylum Chordata; class Actinopteri; order Cypriniformes; family Catostomidae; genus Xyrauchen; species Xyrauchen texanus. Next base: position 23,820,201 of record NC_068315.1, read on the forward strand.
ATTTTCTTTCTTCTGCAAAACGCAAAATAAATATTTTTTTATAACTATTCTGTTCTGTCTTTCACTACACACACAACAATGGCAATTGATAGTGACTAACTTTATAGCTTAAAAAGGACAAATATTTTCATTAAAGTAGTCCATGAGACCCATGCATCATATTCCAAGTCTTCTGAAGTCATACGATAGGTTTTGATGAGAACTTTAAGTCATTTATCAGTAAAAGTGAGCATAATTACATTTTATTTAATTATAAAAAAATAGTATATAAAAGTGTTTATGCAATATTGTGTACTAATTTATAGGGCTAGGCGATAAAACGATATCAATATTTAATGAGTAATTTTCGATATTTAGCCTGTGTTCTGCATCTAGACATGCGTGTTGCTAAAAACAGTTTGGCTTTCTTGTTGTATGTTTCCACTGGTGCGTGCTGAGCGAATTTGAGCGAGCGCTTTCAATTCCTTCCTATGGATGCCGAGTGTCAAGCTCACGAGGTGGATTCTAAAATAGACAGCAGCGCGGGGCAAGCGGTTTTCTAGCGTTGGGAGTGGCTTTGTGCGGATTTCTTCCGCATCAGTGGAAACGCAGCCTCAGACTGTGAAGTTGCTATTGCCCCCGCTACGCAGGTCACCGCGTTCCGGATCCGGAACCCAGATTGATTCCATCTTGACTGCAAGACATCGTGACGATGGTTACGCCCTCTCCTCGTCTCTAGTGAGCAGTGCGACAAAACAACATGCACTGATTTACATCATATCTGATCTTTCTGCGCTGTATTCTTGAATATTTTTCTCTAGCACTGAAACATGTTTCACTGATGCCCTGTCCCGGTCCGCACCCACATCCTCTTTTCCCCACATGTGAGTAAACATGAGGTGCGTGTTTCCAGAGCGCCTTTAGACGATAAAGTTTTTTCTGTCTAAATGTGGTTTTATTAATCGGCATGTTCCAAGGCTTTAATAATAAACAAATAGGTTTATGTTCTAATTTTGTGAAATTATTCAGATGTCATCATCTCTGACAAAGATGAAATACAAATCAATTACTAGTTTGTAGCCTAGTCTTTCTCACTTTAATGAAAATAGAAAAATGGCCCATTCAGACTTTTACATTTTCAAAAGTTTCTCTCTGGAGATACCCCTGAACCCCCAAACAGTATTGTAATATTTTCATAGAAGATCCCTCAGACATCACAGCATCGGCGGTGTCTGGGCCCCCAACGCAGTTTTGTAAAGACCATTTAGACTTTTTAGGAAATTCAAAAAAATTTGCAATGTGCAAATGTGATTCAATATCGTGATAAATATCGATATCGAATGATATGAAAAAGAATATTGTGATAATATTTTTTGCCATATCGCCCAGCCCTACTAATTTATTGAGATCCAGGGCTGTCATCCTACAACTGTAAAAATGTTTGTCCTGGGTCCTATGAGATCAAGCGATGGCCCTATTGACATAAGTGGTATCTTGACTGAAGATCCGGTTGAGTTTCAGGAAGGGTTTCTAGCACAGCACTTTGAATAATTGAAGCATTTCTGACTTACAGTTATTCCAGGAGCAGCTGACTGATGACTAACTGTGATATCAAGGGCCTCATAGTTTAGTTGTAATATTGGTGAGCTGTGCTTTTGAGCTTTGAAGAGTTACAAGAGATGGCATGATTTGAGGGATGACTAAAGTATTAATATCCCACAATCTTAATATAAGTGTTTCTTCAACTTTGGGCACTTCACTGTTCCAGTGGTTGATTTTTATTAAATGTTGTATAAAGCTCACGTTAAAACTTCTTGGAAACTTTATTTATTTATTTATCTATGTAAAGGGATCTATGGAAAGGAGGAGGCGAGAACCGGCTTTTCAACATAAATAATATTTTAATAATAAACTGAAACAAAGGACAAACACACACGACGGACATGTCCGTAAACTATCTCTCCCGCAGGATCCTCTGCAGTCGACCTTTAACCCTCTTGGGAGGGCGTGCCTTAAGCCCCATCTGCCGGCAGGTCATCCCCATCTACCTGGACGAGGGAGGGGACAAGGGGAGGGAAACAGAAATAATTAAAATGGGGGCTACTTCCTGTAACAGTGTAGTACCCCCCCAAAAAACACTGTACAATTTAAACGAGAGGGAAAAGGCTAACGCAGAGCGGCAGTGAGAGAGAGGAGAGAGAGATGGAAAAAAAAAAAACCTACTCGCCGGTTCTCCGATACACCGCCGCATGGTCCTCGATCACTACTCCACCCTCTCAGGCGGATGACAGCCGCTTCTCCCCGGGCAGACCGGAGTCAGACTCACGACCCCCGGTGGAAAGAACGCCCCTCCGCATTCTCGGCGACTCGTGGGGACTCTCCTCCGCCCCTGGCAGCGGCCCTACCGCTCCAGGTGGTCGGGGAGACACTTCCCTCCTCCCCTCGCGGACGGCGGTCTTCCATCGACCCCTCCGCATTTATGGGGGATGGCAGGGCTCTCCTCCGCCCCTGGCAGAGGCTCCATCGCTCCAGGCAGTCGGGGAGTCCAGTCCCCACTCGCCTCGCGGACGGAGGCCATTCACCGCGTCCGGGCGGTCGGTCTACTCCCTCCCCTGGTGGATGACAGCGCCACTCCCCTGGGTGGACGGCAGTGTCGAGGACACCGCGACGGGCATTCCTCCTCCTTCCTGGGCTTCGGCACCAGTGTAAAGGATTCAATGGGAAGGAGGAGGCGAGAACTGGCTTTTCAATATAAATAATATTTTAATGAGAAACTTAAAACAGAAGACACAAACACACATGAATGACATGTCCGTAAACTATCTCTCTCTCCCGCACGATCCTCTGCAGTCGACCTTTATCCACCTAATACGGGACCGGGTGTGTAGGATCACAATCTATTTATTTATTTATTTTGTTTTACCATGCCTTTGTCATTTATTTTTGCTATTTTACAAATGCCTTTTATGTATAGATTTTATTGTTGTATCCTTTACCCAGACTTTTAGACTTAAAGTATGTAAATCCACCCTCATGTTTAATGAAAATGTTTGTTTTATGAAAATTTGAAATATTCTTACATTCTGACAAATATCAGAACTCACATACAAAATATTAATATATAAAATAATTATATCTTTTTCTCCCTCCCAAATTATTGCTGTTCTCAGTTTTGGCATGATTTTCATCATGACCAACAATTTTGCCACAATAATTTTTTTTATAGTTAGTGTACCTGAAACGACAGTGTCAGGGAAGAGTATATATGAAGAAAATAAATAAAAATCAAGTTAAATGTTGATTGTGAACAATATTTTTATTGTGCATTGTTTTCCAATACCACTGTTACTGTGCAAAAAAAAAATATCAGAAAAAAGTCTATAAATATTATATAATTGTTTATTTGGGATACATAGAAATGCTAGCTGTGAAATTATTTAGCACTCTAATGTAAAGCACTTATATTCACTGCTAGACATTCTGAATAGTCAAATTATTTTACTAGTCAATTTGAAAAGTTTGTTTTAAGGGAGTTAGACTGAAATGTGGGTCATTACTCGCTAAAATCTCTCATTCTTCATTCCGTTTCAACACATGCCAGAACCAATAGCTTGGTGCAGCACATTGACACACCATTTGTGGTTCCCACACAATGCTATCATATGGCATCATACTGTATGGTCTTGGAATACTGTGCATGAGTCATATGAACTACTTTTTTTTTTTTTTTTGGAGCTGGAGATTGAATGCAGTAATTACATTTTTGACTCACCATCAGGTTTCAAGTGCATATATATTTATATAAATTCTGCACACAATAATGGCATTGACCTTTATTGTATATTTGTAGTGTTATTCGGACCCATTTTCTTATCGTTGGCATCAACTCAACTCAACTCAGTTTTATTTATAGAGCACTTTCAAAAACCACACTGGGTACCAAAGTGCTGTACATGGAGTTACAAAAAATTTATAAAATCACATACATACCGTTTTAATAATGCAACAAGCATTTAAAACCAATAAAAAAAGGATAAGATAAAATTGACCTAGTACAATTTATAATGCAATTAATTAAAAGCTAGGGAAAATAAATATGTTTTTAAGGCCCCCCTGGAAAGAGAATAGAGACGGCGATGATTTAATGACCAATGGAAGCTCATTCCAAAGTCTGACGCCGCAAAAGCTCTATCACCTTGAGTTTTTAGGTGAGATCGAGGAACTGACAGACACAGCTGATCACCAGAGCGGAGAGACCTTGAAGGTTGATGCAAACTTATTAAAGCAGAGATGTACTCTGGTGCAAGACCATGAAGAGCCTTAAATACATATAGTAACACTTTGTACTTGTACATCGGTAACCAATGTAGTGAAATCAATTCTGGGGTAATATGCTCTTGATTCCTTGTTCCAGTTAAAAGCCTAGCAGCTGAATTCTGGACCAGCTGCAGGCGAGAGAGAAAGGCCTGACTCACACCCAGATACAAAGTATTACAATAGTCCAATCGAGAAGACACAAAGGCATGCACAACCTTCTTCAAATCATCAAAAGAAAGGATGGACTTCAACTTTGCTATAGATCTAAGATGGAAAAACTTTTTCTTAACAACAGCATTTATTTGTCGATCAAACTTTAGCTCAGAGTCAAAAATAACACCCAGGTTTTTTTACATAGGGAAGTTTTTTCCCTGGAAGCAGTGACAAATTGCTATCTAAATTTACTTCACATCCCCTTTGACCAAAAACAATAAACTCAGACTTATCCTCATTTAATTGAAGAAAGTTGTTTGTCAGCCAACACTTCACATCGGCCATGCAATTATGCAGAGACTCAAAAGAGGGGTGCTTCCCATGTTTAATAGGAAAGTAAAGTTGAGATTCATCAGCAAACAGATGGTAGTGTATACCATGCTTATCAAAGATCTTTCCTAATGGAAGCATGTAGAGAGAGAATAAAACGGGTCCCAAAATGGAGCCCTGAGGGACCCCACATGTCAAAGGAACAACTGATCAAGAACAGTTCTCGAAACAGACTGAAATTTTTCTACCCTTCAGATATGAAGAGACCCAATCCAAGGCTAACCCCTGAAGACCAACCTGGTCTCTTAGGCTATCAATAAGAATGTCATGATCGAAAGCGGCACTGAGATCCAGCAGCAGAAGACCAACAGGACTACCAGAATCCACACCTAATAAAATATAATTTAAAACTCTCAACAGAGCTGACTCTGTACTATGACCAGCTCTGAAACCTGACTGAAATGCAGTCCCGGCGCCATGGGCGGGCATTGGGGGGCCTGGCCCGCCCTGTGAGTCACTAGTGCCCGCCCTGGACGATCCTGTCTCCCTTCATCAACTCTACGCCACGTCTCACATCTCATTTCATCGTGATCTCACAAAGCTCTTTTATTATGCAGCATGCAGAATTCAGCACTGACCAAAAACTCCAACGTTTTGAGCGGTGAGTGGATTTTATCTGAAATGCATCTGATTGGCCATTGCGTTTTAGAAATCAACACATATGTGTGTGATTGGCTACATTGCACAACGCTATAAAAACACGTTATAATGAGAACATCTACTTATGCTTGCGACTGTAAATCGTTATTTTGTTTAGATGTTCTTATTGCTTTTGTGTAATAGATGAAAAACAATGTATTTGTTTTTGGATGTTTTATTTAGATAGGGAGTCCCACGAATCGTTTTATTCTTCCGCAACCCATTACCGCCCGCGCCCGCACTCGACCATCAAATCTAGTCGTAAATGTTAGTAGTCCCGCGGGAGTCGACCAACCACCAGTCCTTGCTTGTTTGCACTTTTATTTATATTTTTTTATCAATAGGCTACTGTAACTTTCGTTACAAGATGGTAAGTTGTCGTTTTGTATATACATGATGAATAAACTCCTGAATAAAAATAAAAATGTGTTTGGTCTGATTTAAAAAAAGAATATTTTTAAATGGATTTGATTGGTTTGTCGATAGTGAGCGCGGGAATGTTTGTTTGTGTCCTAAGCATAGTAGCGCTTAATAACGATAGCTGTTATTTTTTTTTAAACAACTATGCTGAGCTATTTCTTGTGACAGTTACCATGGATATACCATGGGCAGAAGAGAGCAGCGAGGTAAGAGGAGAAGACCCAGGTTAGCAGTTCACAAGAGGTCGATCCAACTAGTCAATATTGCATCTAAAATGTAAGTGACTTAATATGAATTACTTGTTTATTGAACTGTCGAAATCAGTGTTACATTTTCAATCCTGATGGTATTCAGCACTTGGTTGTATGGTGTTGCTTCATGTTAAAAACTAACTTACACAATTTACATTTTATACCGCAGTATGCTAACTGAGTTTCTTTGTGTGAGCTGCAGTTAGGCCTATTTGTTTCATCGAGAGGCTGCGCGAGCCTAAATAGCACAAATCTTTAGCGTCAGTTATGAATTTGAATAGCGTCAGTACATTATGTAACAGGCTACTATCGATCATTATCATTGTATCATACATATTCAATTCATAATCGGTCATATCATTTAATGTTATTATGCAGTTAGGGAATTAGGTTTATCTCAGTTGTGCCCCCCTGAAAAAAATGTAATGGCCGTCCGTGAATTTGTGTCTGTCGCCGGGTCTGCTGAAATGTATCGAGCAAATTATTGATAGCTAAAAAATCATTTAACTGTGCAAGCACCGTCTTCTCTAATATTTTTGACACAAAGGATCATTTTGATATAGGTCGAAAGCTGTTCATATCAGATGAATCAAGGTTTGCTTTCTTAAGAAGAGGCTGAATAACAGCATGCTTGAAGCAGCTGGGAACAATGCCAGTGGTCAAGCTACTGTTGACAATCGATAACACGCTTGAACCAATTGATTCCACCACCTCCTTAAACAAAGTGGATGGAATAACATCACACATAGAACCAGTAGGCTTCATATGTGCAATTATATGTTTGAGTTGAGACAGGGACACAGGAACAAAACAGGTCAACAGATTTTGTGGAGTATAGGTAACAGGATCATTACTAGCAGGTAAGATCTGTGAGCGTATACCAGCAATTTTAACAGTAAACATTTTTTAAAACTGCTCACATGTTTCCACCGAAGGGGAGATGGGAGTAAGGGCAGCTGGATGAAGAAATTATGTATTGGTAGAAAAAAGAACTTTAGCATTATGAGAGTTCTTTGAAATGATATTTGAAAAATAGCTTGATCTGGCAAATTTAACTGCTCTTTGAAATTTAATCAAACAGTCTCTCAAAATTTCATAGGACAATTGTAATTTATAATTAAGCCACTTTCACTCAGCCTTCCTGCACTCCTTTAAGAGCACGGTATTACTATTTAACCAGGGCTGAGCCTTGACGTTTTTCTTCCTAAGTTTCAACAGAGCCACAGTATTTAAGATGCCAGAACATGACAAGTTGAACTTGGAGACCAACTCCTCAGGCCCCATACCAGAAAATGGAGACTCAAGCAGTGAGTTCAGTGGAGAAACATTAAAAGCAGCTGAAAAACTACTATCAGTAGAAGGAGTGATAAAATGAGATGCGACAGCAACAAGGCCATCATTAGCTGGTTCATTGCATGAGAAATTAGGGTTAAAATAACAGTCTTGTGATCTGAGAACACAGTGTCAGCAACATTGCTGATAGAAAAACCAAGAGATAAAACCAGATCAAGGGTATGACCACATATTTGTGTAGGGCCAGCAACACTGAAATAGACCAAAAGAATCGAATAAATTAACAAACTCTTTGACCAGTGGTCTCGAAGGACAACACACCTGAATATTGAAATCCCCCAAAATTAAAATGTTATATGAGCAAGGAATAATAGCAGATAAAAAAAAATCAGAGAACTCATTTATAAAATCTTTGTGATATGACTGTAGTCTGTTGATGAGGGCACATAACACAGATTTAAATGAGTTCAGCATAATCAACTGAGCTTCAAACGTAAAAAACGCCTCCGTGGACAGAAGCATGCATTTGAACTTGTTTTTAAAAATAACTCCAAGGCCCCCACCAATGCCGACTGCCTTGGGGGTTAAAGGGTTAGTTCACCCAAAAATGCCATCCTAGGTGTGTATGACTTTCTTCTTTCAGCCAAACACAATTTGAGGTATCTAAAAAAATATCCTGGCTCTTCCAAGTTTTATAATGGGAGTGAATGGTACCTTCGATTTTGAAGCCCAAAAATTTATTTGGGGTTTATTAATGCCTTCTGAAGCAAAGAAATGTGTTTTTGTAAGAAAAATACCCATATTTATAACTATATAAACTATAATCACTGTCATACAGTAACGACTGTCCTTGCATTCACGAGAGAGTCCAGTTCTGGCATATGATGTAGTCGTAACGTAAGCTCTGGTGAGAAGTGAACTAAATTATGGGATAATTTTCATTTTTGAGTGAACTAACCCTTTAAGAGCTTGGGACTGTGCATGGTTTTGTGGTGCCTTCTGCCAATCAGAGTCAGGATGTGATTTTCTTGCAGCTCCAAAGTTTTTCGAAACTGAATGCCCATGAGCAGTGATGGCAGACTTCAAGATGAATGGGAATGCTAAAACATTACTCTCTCCAGGTATTATTGACCTCCTTTGTTGTCTTAAATAAGAGAAAGGTGTACAGTAGACCAGAGGACATGTTGCATCCATGTTCTTGCGCTCAGCCCTACTCATGTGTTCTCCATCAGACAATGCTCCTCCATATGATAACATTGCAGCATTTTTAACTTTTTGTTTTTACATGAATAATGTTGAATGAACCACTGCAGGCTTCATGGTGCTTTTGATGTCAGAATTAAAGTGAGACAAAGGGACTGTGGCTGTGCAGTGGGCAAAGGGAGGAGTGTGTTCATAAATACTTGTTTTGGAAGTCAGGAGCAGATCCGTAGAAAGTGTCAGTTGAAGCATGGTGGGGAGCAGAGAACAAAGCCCAGAAGCAGGAGGGCGGGTGAAAAGCTGGTCCACTGTTCCAAGGCCAGGACGGAATCTGCATTGTTCCTCCTCAATCTGAGGTTCAACTATCGGCCAGAGTCTCCTTACCAGTATCTGTCATAGACATTCCCGGGGAGGCTGAGAAGTATGATACCTTGGTAGTTGGCACACACTCTCTGGTCCCCTTTCTTAAATATAGGAACCACCACCCCGGTTTGCCAATTCAAAGGCACTGTTCCTGAGGTCAATGCAACATTGCAGAGGCATGTCAGCCATGACAGCCCCACAACATCCAGGGCCTTAAGCAGTTCCACCCCCGGAGCTTTTCCATGGCAGAACTTCACAACTACCTCCGTGACTTCCACAAGTGAAATGGACTCTTGATACCTGGAAGCCTCTGGCCCTGCCTCCTGTAAGGGAGGCATATCTTTTGGGTTTAGGAGTTCCTCAAAGTGTTCCTTCCACCTCCTGACATTGTCCTCGTTTGAGCTCAGAGTTTCTCCATCTGTTGCTGAACACAGCTTCAGCGAGGCTCCTCCGACCCCTCCTGAGCTGCTAGATGGTTCTCCAGAACCTCTTTAAGGCCAACCAAAAGTATTTTTCCATGGCGTCCCCAAATTCTCCAGCCGGTTAGCTGATCAATAATGAATGAAATGACTGATTCATTTAAATAGTTTGCTAACAGGTTTACCAGTTCATCCAGTTTGTTCAGTAGTTCAGTGACTAGATCAGGTATATTCGTTCACTGAGTCAAACCAATGATATGCTCCTTCACAGCCCACTCTCAAATACTATTGGCTCATGATTTAGAAGCAGAACAAAGCTACACAAATGGAATTTATGTGTCTATATATGTACAGAGACACTTTAAAAATGGGCTTAATTATCACCATGATAGAGAAAAAGTTCAAGAAAGGCCTAAAAACCTGGGTAGCTCAGCGAGTAAAGACGATGACTACCACCCCTGGAGTCACGAGTTCGAATCCAGGGTGTGATAAGTGACTCCAGCCAGGTCTCCTAAGGAACCAAATTGGCCCGGTTACTAGGGAGGGTAGGGGTAACCTCCTCGTGGTCGCTATAATATGGTTCACTCTCGGTGGGACCATGTGGTGAGTTGTGCGTGGATGCCGCGGAGGATAGCGTGAGCCTCTGCATGTGCTATGTCTCCGTAATAACACGCTCAACAAGCCACGTGATAAGATGGGTGGGTTGACGGTCTCAGATGCGGAGGCAACTGAGATTCGTCCTCCACCACCCAGATTGAGGCGAGTCACTACGCCACCACGAGGACTAAGAGTGAATTGGGAATTGGACATTCCAAATTGTGGAGAAAAAGTGGACAAAATCGAAAAATAAAGGCCTAAATATTTTACACTGTGCATCAAAGGACAACATTTCCATTTGTAATTTATGCCATTTTAACTGTATGTCTTCAGTCATTTTTACACATTCATAAATTGGGAATTACAATGTGTTTCGTGTAGACCTATTAACTTGTCTTAAGTGCCTTTCGCCCCTTTCGCTCCTTGTTGAATGACTCACATGCCAAACTAAACAAATGACACACCACCTCTCTTCAGTCGCAGTCGTTCAGCAGAATCCTAATTCACAAACCAGATAACTGAGTGAGACATTCTTTTCGTTCGCAAACGAGTTCACCAGTAAATTCAGTTTGTTCATGAACAAAATGTTTCATCTCGTTCAGACTCAAATGACTGACTAGTACCAGTTCAATGAAGGGGTGCATTCGTTCAGCACCAATGATATGCTCGTTCATAGCCCACACTCGAATGCTATTGGCTGATGCTATAAGTCAGTCTTTACAGGCATGAAAAGCCACCAAAGCAGTCTCATGCTTCAAGCAGCTTATTGGCTTCGAAAGGGAAAGACAGATTTGTTCACAAACTAAACATCACTATTTTCCCGAGACTTACGTCATGTGGTACATGATTAAACATGTTTGTAAGGAAAATTCAGTTCGTGACAAGTTCTAATAAAATGGTAATTTACATTTTACAACGTTTTTTTTTAAGTTCTAGTTGTGTTCATCCATCAAATGATACATTTCAATAATATTCAATAATAATAACATTTTCACTCAGATACTATTATGTGCCTCCAATGAAGAAAGGCAGAAAATGGAAAGAGAGAGATACCAATAATGTGTTTCAGTTATCTTCTTTAAATGCACGTTATGTCAAGACATGATCTGAGTATCCTGAGTTCATTTGCATTAAACATATTCAAATTCCATTGACATTTGATGCCATCAAGGAGCTAATGCATTTACAGGTGATGGTGGAGTCAAGTATATACTTTACTTTGATGGATAATATCTGATTGCTTCTGAAGCACAGCACTGAAATGCTAGTTACATTTTAATCAGATGTCATGTGCACTGAAACCCCTCCGACATGCTTTACATACTTCATAACGCTCACATAGAATGGACAGCTATTCGACTGTGAAGAGATATTGGTTGAATTAAATCTCAGTTAATGTTCAATTCTTTACAATTTATTCACCAAAACTCACCACATTTATTGCAACTGAGCTATCGCTCTCATCAATTAGCTAGACACAGGGCCTACACATATCTGTGAAATGTTCAATGAATGCAGACAGGGATTCGTCTCCATGCGATTCAGCATTAGGACAATCATTGGCACGTGAAGCAATTGATAAGATTGACACACACACACACACACTCACACACACACACACACACACACACACACACACACACACACACACACACACACACACACACGTGTGATGTTTATTAAGATTAATCCCTCACTCTGTATGCCAAATGCTTTCTCACAGTTATCCTTCTTCATGCCACACAACTTGTTTTATTCATGTATAAGTGGTACCATGCAGTGCAGTTGATCAGTTGGGCACTGGTGGTCCACACTGCACATGAGAATCGGCTGCAGTTGGGTCTGGCATTCGCAGTTAGCCAGTCGTCACTTTAAACTGTGTTGACAATCCCGATTTTACAAGTCATGCACCGCGTCCCGGTGGACTTACAGTCTGACACCTTTTGTCCTAATAATTAGTCTAAGGCAGCTGTAGTTGTATTAAGTGTTTTAAATTGACATTAGTGTTTCGTGTGCTTTTGAAATGAGAAATCATCAGAGAGTTTGTCATTTTTACATATTAGTGGAATGAACAAAGCGAGATGCAGTTCAGGGAATATACAGACTTAACGTTGAATGCATCCAAGACAGATGAGCATTCATGAGAGTGAATTATAACAATTACAACAGTAAATAAAAAATTTGTTTCAGGTTCTATATTTTTTGGCTATTCGGTTACTTCCCACGCTCTCTGCTGGCAGCACGTTTACAAAGATTTCGCACACTTGGCTTGATGTTATGGTATATAAATGTAATTGGTATATAACCATAATATATGTCAGTTGGTGTGGCTGCAGAATTATGACTGAAAATGTGCCGATGCGCTTTCATTGCTTAGTGTACTTAAGGGACGATCCGAAATTCCACTCACTATTAAACACAGGCAGTGTCCAATCACTCATTCAGTTGACGTGCAAGTTAAACAAACATAAAACATTAAAAGTACACTTTTATATTCCAAATGTTGTTGTAGTTTGCCAGTTAATAGACTGATCTACTACAGATGAGATTTTTACAGTAAATCCAATAATATGAAAACAGTATTAGATTATTTAAAATAAATAAATAATTCACTATAATGTTATTTTCACATTCCAAAGGTTGTAGTAAATTACCAGAGGATAGACTGACATAGTACACATTAGATGTTTACAGTAAGTCCAATAATGAGTAGCGCATTAGATTATTTTTGAGAGAAAAAAACCCTAAAATTCATCAAAATATTATTTCACATTCCAAAGGTAATAGTTTTATTTTTAACAATATTTATTTATTTATGATAGAACATATAAGTCGATAGTCAAATAAATGACTTCTCTGATGCCAGTGACATTTTAGTTGTGGGTGGAGTTTACAGACGGTCCCTTATGCACCACAGGTGAATAGCTAATGACTATCGAACCTAAACATAACTTTACCCCACAGTTAAATGTAAGCCTATGTCTTTACAATGTAGGCATATGCTTCAATAGTGGGGAGAAAAGGGGAGAAAATAAATAAATAAAATGTTTTTTAATATTGGTTTTGTAAACAAATAATGAAATAAGTCATTTTTTGTTTTTACGATTTTGAATTCCTAATTGAATATAATATGAACGAGTGATACACAGATTTCCAAAGCCATCAAACAATTTAATTAAAAAAAGCTTGTGAATCTTTGTTGTTTTGAGAGTGGAAAATGTAGCTATGACTCATCATAAGCCATGTGTTTGAGGCTGTCTCATAACGAGACTTTAATTAAGGATATTTTTAGCGTAATTACAGACCTCAAGCTGGATATTGCGTGCGTAACATGGGAATTGAGTTCAAGAGAGGTGTCAAAATTCCACTGTATATGACGTTTCACTTTTGAAAGGGAGGGGGGAAGTATCGGTGTGCACATGTGTGCACATGTTTCAATGTTATTGTTGCTGAATATTGTTACCCATCTTTTAATGTTCATCTCAAGCATGTATAAAACCCTGTAAACTTGGCATGCGCTTTTGACAAGAGCACAGAAAACAAGGGCATGTGTGATGCTCCTACACACAACCGTTCAAAAGTTTAGGGTCACTTACTCATTCTTTATTTTTATTTTTTTTTAGAATAATAGCAAAGTCTAAAACTATGGAATAATAGAAATGAAAATATGTAAATTATGTTGTGACTAAAAAAATCCAAAATAAATCAAAATTATGTTATATTTAGGCATCTTCAAAGTGGCCACACTTTGCCTAGATTTTGCAGACATGTACTCTTGGCATTTTGTCAACCATCTTCTTGAGGTATCACCCTGGGATGCTTTTTAAACAGTATTGAAGGAGTTCCCATCTATATGCTGGGCATTTATTGGCTGATTTTCTTTTTTTAATTATTAGATAAAATTTTAATTTTGTAATTAAATAAATTAATATGTTGGCACAATTATATTTTTGTCTACAAATCTAATTTCAAACTTTTAAGCAAAGCCTTCAGATCAAAAGATTTTTAAGATCATGAGAAACATTTCAGGCAAGTGACCCTAAACTTTTGAATGGTAGTGTACATCCCACCTTTCTGGGGTCATACATGTTAAATGTAATCAGTATCGGTCACATGTTTCTTTACGTGTGACTGGTAAATAAAATGTTTACATTTTGAACAGGTAGATTAACTGCCTGTTATTAAACGTATAGTTCACCCAAAAAAGAAAATTCTCTTCTCATTTATTAACCCTCATGCCATTCCAGATGTGTATGACTTTCTTTCTTCTGCTGAACACAAATATTTAAATCTCAGCTCTGTAGGTACTGTCAATGCAAGTGAATGGTGGCCAAAAATTTGAAGCTTCAAAAAGCACAAAATGGCACTATCAAAATCATTAACATGCCTATAGATATAAAGGCAAGATGTACAGTGAAAAGGAGTTATGTTTTGGTCTGTTGTCACACAAAATGTTTTGGATCGCTTTAGAAGACATGGATTAAACCACTGGAGTTATATGGATTACTTTTATGCTTCCTTTATGTGCTTTTCGGAGCTTCAAATTCTTAGTCACCATTCACTTGCATTGTGTGGACTAACAGAGCTGAGATATTCTTCTAACAATCTTCATTTGTTTTTAGCAAAAGAGAGAATTTTCATTTTTGGGTAAACAAACCCTTTAAGTGAACAGAGTTCCTGTTTTCATTGAAGGTTCCCCATTTGTAGTAATCTTTATGACAACAAAAATAATAATAATAAAGAAATACAAATAAACTTAACAAATAAATGTCACTTTCAAGGAGAAAATCAAAAAGATTTAGAGAGGTAACATAATGCAATAAGTCATAAGAGGATGTAGATTACAGTAACTGTAGTGCTTTAAAGCATTAGTTCACCCAAAAATGAAAATTCTCTTATCATTTACGCACTTTTTTTTTTAGTTAATATGCACTAATTATCTTCAGCATTAATAACTTAAGACATCTTTACATTGCAAAGGAAGCACAGGAGTCGGATCTGAAGCAGCACATACTTAGGTATCACAATCATTTGAAACAATGCATCACATGCCGCAAAGCATGCTGTTTGTGGCTATTTGTTTTTACTGTTTAACTGCTTTCAATGTACACATTTGTCAGATGGATGTTTTTGGCCATTGCATTACATCTTGCTGTTTTATTTTCAGCATCTTGCGCAATAAACGCTGCACTTAGATGCTATGCCAGGGTAAAAGCTTCACATTTTCAAATCGAAACATGCATTGGATGGGGCCCATTTTATTCCATTTCATGTTAACATACAGTATGAACAGCCCCTTAAGAAGCCTTTAGTTACATACTGTAGACCTAGCTTGATACTTAACCCTCTGGGGTCGACGGAGGCTGCGACGTGTTCTGCTGGATTTTTCCGTCATTACAGTGGAAACAACATAAAGTACTCCATCATTTTGGGTCGTACAGATAAGTGTAAGACATCATTATAGACTGTAAAGGGTCTACTTTTATTTGTGTACTCTCACAATAACAACAAAACATTGTGCTTTTGTAAAATAAAGAAAATATAAAGGGTGAGCTGTCAGCAGTCTCTGGGTTCGCAACATATATCTGAAACACGTCACAAAAATGAACTGAAACTCTGCGAATACTTATCACACAAACATGAAGCATATGTCTGAAGAAAGTTTAAAATGTCTACTTTTAAATAAAACAATTAAAATTTAAAACAAATATTCTCCTGCTATGTAATCTGTATGAAACAAAACAATGTACAGTTTCTCATGGCTCAACTAATTATCTCTAATGTGATCACACCCACCAGCAGAGTGCGCTATTCATACGGTAATGTGCTGAGGCGATCAATGCAAATGGTAAATGCCTTTTCTGTGCGTTTGGAAAACGCACGATACATAGGTTATGTGGATGCATAAGCTCCTGGATAGTGACTAAGAGATAACATTTTCCTCAGAAGAAGAGCAGGACTCCTATGAACGTTTTTTGAAGAGAGACTTGATCCAGCCGAGGATACAATTTCAGATGAATAAGTCATTTAGTTTTACTTAGTTGACATGCTATTATGTACATATTCAGTTTTAGTTACATGTAAATGTTGTTTTGGCTAAAGCAGGTATTTAAATTGTATGCTGTATGATATAAATATGATATAAAATCATATGAATGTTTAGATTATGTTTTAACTAGTGTTTATGCTGCCTCATTATCATCAACAAAGCTTATGCTTGCAAATATGTGTTCAGGTTAAATGCGTAAAATGCACTTTAAATATGCCCATATTAGAACATCATATTATTATGATTTCTGAAGGATCATGTGACACTGAACTTCTATAAGTTCTTTTATACGGTAGTGTAGGTCTAAAATTAAGTAAAGTCTTTATGTAAAGAAAATGTGTAGTCAGATTACTTATTTTAACTTAAAACTTGATTTTGATCATTGTCTCCTCACATTCATTCTCTTTCTGTCACATTCCTCATTAATAGGCCCAAGGGAGGGGTCTTTTGGGTCCTCAGGTGTGAATTAACTCAATATTCATGATAGTTCACGCCTACTCGCATATGACATTTCTAACACTAAAAGTGTCTTATAAAAGTTAAATTACTATATTGTTTTGTATGAATGAGTGATCAGGATGGTTTTCACATCATTTTGTAGCAAAAACTCTAAGCTACAAGATCCAGTTCTCAAAAGTCTTGTCGAACTATTTTTTGTATGTTTTATATGGCCTTATTTCAATGACTTAAACATTTTGTTTCTTCAAAAATGCAAAAATGTACACACATGTTGCTCACATATTATTGTAGCCCAGTTTGTGCTGAATACAGTGTTATCAGACTTTAGCCATTAATATGTTTTTAAGCAACTGAAAAAAGCACAAATGTCAAGGCATGTCAAAACTTCTCCAGGCCCAAAACACCCTCAGAACCCAGAGGGTTAATGCGTTTTGCCAAGACATTCATCCAAAAAATATATATTTTAAAATATTTCACAAACAGAAGTATTAAACAGATCTCCATGTCGAAGCATTTTATATTTATTGGGTCAAAATTGTACCTCTACAGACCAAACCAACAAATTGTTGATGACCAGATGTGGTGGCATTGTTACATCACTCGCACAATCGCTGCATGTTCTGTTCTTTTCTGTTTGAGGACCAGTGTGCATTAATGTACGCCTAACGAGGGCTGGACTCACACACTGCTGGATGGAAGTCTGTCCAGCTACTTAAAAATTAATCCTAATGGTCTTTTGTTTCATCATGTGTGCTATTGGATACAATTTCCATGTACAGGACATTTAAGCCATTTAACATGCATATTGCTATAAATAGCTTAGAAACCGTAATTAAATAATTTAGATCACTCACACACTCAGTTACGGTAATCCTGCAAACCCTTGATTGAGATTATGAAACTAATAATATCATATAAATAATAAACTTTCCATGTCAATAGTCCATGTATATGTGATTTTTGGCACATCATAATTTGGAAGATTGTCCGTGATCATGTCCAGTTTTGAGTCTCACTTTAGAATTGAAGTGTTGCGATACCTTTAAAATGCATATTTCCAGGCATTGGGTTATAGTTGTTTCTGACTCACTTGATATTCACAATATAAATATGTGTTTTAGCAATTTTACAGTGATACACTGTTATTATACAATAGAGGTGAGGGATCAATATTTCAAAGCATTGCCATATTTTTCCTCACAATACTTTATTTCACCAAAAATGTATATTTTTAGTTGCCATTTAGTTGCCTTTTTTATTCATATAATTGGGACAAAATTATTAAGAGATTGAGCACCACTCAGAGCAAGTGTTAGAAGATTAAATGTACTGCAACATTATGTTAACGAAAACTCAATCATATCTATTCGACATGAATGCAAACTCAGAACAATATAACAATAGAAGTCTATACGTTGTTTTACTTTTTAGGATATCCATATAGATCTTTCATACAGCTGAAAGGGTTTTCATGTAACAATAAACATTTTTATAAACATATTACCTCATGTCATTTTTGTACCGACACTGACGTGTAGATGCTCGACACTACTCCCCTTGCTCTATGATGAAGCAGGAAGTTTAGTTGTTCCTATCCACCGTCCAATGAAGAAGAATGAGAAACAAGCTAGTTAAAAGAATCATGCCAGTTTTGAATTGCAATAAAGGTATATAGCATTCACAAACAAACATAATCATGATATTATTGTATTGCAGCCTAGATATCAATAAAAACCTATATACCACAGTTAGTTCCAGTCCTCGAATGTGATTGGACGTCTGACACCATCAGCACTCAGGCGCTTCACTGTGTGTATCACTCCGCTTGTTTTCGTGATGTTCTAAACTAAAGTGTAAGCATAGTGCATATGTTTTAGGAGTTACTGTCTTTATTTTTGAAATTACATATGTTAGCCAGCAGGTGGTGGCAAAAGATCATTTTTGTGTGTAATATGAGTCAGTTGGTGACGTAAAGTGAATCCGTTAGTCATTGTTTACATAGAACAGCGCTTCCACATTGGATACATACTGTTTAAAATGGCAGAGGACATCGCTGTTTTTATAGTGAATGACATTTGCGCACCGGCTACCCTGAAATGACAGGGTAGAGAGAGGAATACCCCGCTTGGACGTCTATATTCCAGTGAGAAAGCTGACCTTCAGAAAGCTGTAAGCATCTCTGTTTGGGTGTGGCAACAGGTGATCGCACACGCTCCATCTCTCTCGCTCTCTCTCTCTCTCTCTCTCTCACACACTCTTTCTCTCTCACACACACACACATCCATCCGTCTATCCTTGTTTATCCAATGACTTGTTCGTCCGTGACACTATTTCTGAAATGAACTTTTTGAATTAATAACAGAGGTTTAGACGTATCATTTGTTTTGAACCAGCAACAGCAGATTCTGATCGATTGCATAATAAAGTAGTTCCCTGTCAAAAAGCTACACTTTGATGCTGCACTGATTTAGCGCATTGGGAACACCTTTAGGTTTGACCAGCTGTGAATATGTGTGCAACATGTCATTAAAAATTGACCAGAATTTATAGCCTCTGCAGGTGACATCATCTCGCTTACTTCCAAGAGCCAGCGCCCACTCTTTTATCGTGGGGCTCTCACATAGATCCGGCTGAGGAGCGAGAGACGGGTCCGTCCCTATTGCTCACTCTCTCTCCCCAGATCCAGCTGATCCTTCTCGCAAGCCTGAAGCAGCTTTGGCGCCTCTTCGGTTCACAAGGGGGACGCTGAACCTCTGAACATTCCACACAATAATAAAGCGGCTGAGGAACTACTCGAGGTGGTTACTCGGACTGTGGCCAGGATACAGTTAGACTGGCAACACGAACAAGAGATACCCCCAAAAAAGGAAGGGAACGCTATATCAGTCCCTTCCTTTCTTTGATGACCTCCATGACAAGCTCTCTCGTTCATGGAGGAAACCTTATACTTCCCGTGTCTTCGTGCCCTCGACGTCGACATATTCGACTATTGTGGGTGCCGAGGCACGAGGGTATTCAGTGATGCTGCCGGTAGAAGAGACACTTGCGGATTATCTTTCGCCTGGCTTGGCATCATCACTAAAGAGACCCACTCTCCCCACAAAGCTGTGCAGGACCACCTCAGGTCCATCAGGGTAACTTTCTAAAACTGAATAAGTAGTTCTTAAGATTTGAGTTGATGTAATCATTGGAAGTGTGTGTGTGTGTGTGTGTGTGTGTGTGTGTGTGTGTGTGTGTGTGTGTGTGTGTGTTGTTGGATGTGTGACTACTGTATAACTACCTGTGTTTGTTCAGATTTCAGGTTGCCAGATGGGAGCACAGGACACGGGGCCTGACTAGACTTTTCGGTGGACCTTATGAAGCCTGTTATTTCCTTGGCGTTCTTATACTCCTCCTCAACGTTTACCGTAGTCACAGGTAACACATAAAATGTACCATAATCTTTTTTAAACTAACCCATTTTGCCCCATTTTGCATAAGACAGAGCCTCACATTTAGCCTTTGCTCAGAGATTTCATCAATAATAACACTGTGACATCTGTGTCTAATGTGGTCATCTGACCACAACCTCTATGCTGCACATTTATCCTGCTTATTTCATTTAATGTATTCTCATGACTATGTCAGCGTTGCCATGGCAGCCTCAGTCTCTGCTGCAGTTGCTGGTGTAATCGCCATTGCATGCGACATCTTCCACTGTGTTTGTGTGTGTTTGTTTGTTTGTGTGTGTGTGTGTGTGTGTGTGTGTGTGTGTGTTAGACAGGCTGGGGCTATTTTCTACCCCATTCTGAAAGAGTGAATATGTTCTTAGTACATCTGCAACACGCACACAGATTCCCATGTCACTGAGCTCCATTTCTACCAGTCTCCTGTTTAGTGTCAGAGCCTTTGTGTTCACATTTAACATGATATGCCCATTACTGCTCAAACACTAGTGCATGTAATCATCTTGCCATAAGCCATGGCTGTTGAACTTCTCCAAACAATGGGTCAAATGGAAAGGTTGTTGGTTAATATTTTTCTCCTTTAAACTGTTGAACATTTTTACACATTTACGTTTGGCTTTATATTTTTACAAAGGATGCACTTAAATTACTGTCATCTTAATGTTACACATTTGAAATATAATTAATAATACAAATATTTCTAAAAAAAGAGGATATCTGGAGCAGATACAAAGTTTCATTTCACCTCAGGCTGCGCGTGCTTCTTCCCTCTCTTACTTGCAGCATGAGCAGGAAAATGTCTTCTTGCAAGACAAGAAATCTCTGCAAAGTAGCTATGAAATCACTTCGGTGGTGGTGGTGCTGGAAGCAGGTTTCCGAATGGTTGGCTTGAAATTTTCTATGGATGTTATCACATTTGAATATTTTTTAAATCTTTACATGCTTGTAAGTAATTTTCCTGCTCAGCAGGCTTTTTTTTTCACCTCAGGTGAGTTAAGTGAGTCAAGTCCTTCTTTCACCGGATCTGCACCATGTTGACATGTTAATTGCTGATTAAGAAGGGTATCTTTTGCTTAACGGGTTAATCTATCTTTTATTCTGTGTATGCGTCATGTTTCAAAAACATTAGGTTTATTGTAGGCTACATCACAGGCCTATTTTTTCTATTCTATTGCTATTTTTATTGTAATTCGGAACTGTTAAACCCACTGGTTAATGTTCTTTACCATACAGCTGTCATATTAGATCAATGGCAAATGCATGATAGCACTTAAAACTTGGCTTACCTATTACAACAACAGTTTCCTGACCATTTGAACCGTTTAGAACAGGCTATCAGTCCTGCACTATTCATTCAATTGTTTTCAATAAATATGCCTGTATTCGCAAACGTTAATTCAGTGAATGTGTATCATGTTCTATATTTAATGTACAATGATCATAATGCAAGGCAAGCATGTCGCAGATGAACGCCCCTTTTCCGCTAAATTTAGCGTTGGATTTGGAATAAATTAAGTATTTTAAATGGGTCACATAAACACATTTTCCTTGACTGCTTTCTCAGGGTTTCTTACTTTTTAGACTCGTCAACTCCAAAATACTTGTTTAAACGTCAGTGAAATTAGAAGTTCCGCACATACCTACTTAACAGACCCATATAAAGCTATGTAGCATATAGATTAACATCTCTTATATTTAGCTTCATTCCATTTATAAATACATTTACATTTGTTATTAATCACTGCATGCATAATGTCTTTATTACTGTGTGTCTCATTACACTGTGATTGCTAGCAAGTCCTCCCAGAATTGATGCGCTTTAATGCAGCAGATAAAAGCTATTCATAGCGGAGCCTCTCAGGGCCTGTAGGTTTCACTTTCCTTTGACAATTAAACAAATCCGTCTTTATGATGCTTTGTTTTAGCAGAATTGCACATTGGAGGCATGAGTAACTTTCCATCTGAGTATGATCACAGTAATGGTTATTATTGGATAATTTCATGATGAAGGTAATAATTGTGCTTTATGTGGAGTCTGCTAGAATCTGATATAATTATTATAGCACAGCATGGAAGTAATGGAAGGGAAGAATATTTATTACTTTTTTTCTCAAACTTAATTCTTATTTATAAAGTTTATTCCTAATTTAATCTGTAAAATAAGGCAATGGGAGGCCAAGTGTTAGATTTAACTTACCATTATTAAAGGGTGTTGTTAGGCAAAAGTGGCTTGTTGTTTTAAACAGCGGCAGTTAAGGGGATAAGGCAAATACACATAACAAAATGACAGACTTTGGGTAGTTTGCATGGCGCTGCCATCAAACTCATGATCTACGCATTTGGTATTGTCAAAATTACACATACAGTAGCCAGTTTCATGTCAATACATCAATAAAGTGTGAAGATACAGCCTCACTTCCTGTTTGCCATTTTTGCTGTCAAATAAATTGTGTTACACGCAAACAGTTTTGAATTCGAATTCAAGAAATTTGAGAACAAAGCAGTAAAATTAACAGTTTGAGCACATATGAGCTCAGGCTGCGCTGATGTCTGCTTTGGGACAATCATTAAAATTCTGACGGAGATAAAAAAGTTCTTACTCCACAATGTTTGATGCCGTTGACAGCCTACAGAAACAGAAAGTGATTGTTACTTGTGATAAAATAACGCCATTTTGGTGCTAATGTCAATGGTAGCAAAATGGATAAACCCGAGAAAGCCGTTGCGTGTGTAAAAGGCAATCCGACAATGTTACTCCAATTTATCGGGTTTCATGTGTGAAAGTGGCTGCTGACAGAAAAGTGGGTGAGAGAGGAATGGGATTGGAACATAATGCTGGCCTGATTCGATCCTGGGACCCGTGAGCCAACAGCTCTTATGTCAAGAGCAGGGTTGCTTCTGCGCCACAGTTCCAAATAAAAAAATAAAATAAAAAACAGTCCAAAATGTGAACAGAATATACTTTTACTGGAACACAATATATAATCATTTCACAAACTTTTTAATAAGCTTTTCTCCAGCATAGAAGAGAAGTTCTTGCGGGTAAAAGTGTGCTATGTGTGACAGTAACCTTTTTATTCTGCCTTCTTACATCCATTTTTCTCTGTTACATCCTGTGTTTATAGAGATCTCAAAGCAGCGCTGTGTGAGTCAATGTTTCACATATTTGTCAATGGGAATATTACCTAACCTCACATCCACAGCCTTCATCTCTCACAAGGTCAACTGCTGCTTTCTCAAGAGGTTACTCAGCCTCAGTTACGTCTGTCCACCTGAACGAAGTCAATGTCTTCGACCGGTTTTTATTGCAAGCAGTGTGCCTCTAAAATGTAACCCATTTATTTAATTGACCTTTTATATATATATATATATATATATATATATATATATATAAAAGCTTACATTTTTAAAAGGCTTCATTTATCCAATAACTCACCTGCAGTACAGAATCAGAGATGAATACACCTAAATCAATAATGTGCATCTTACATCTGCATTATAAGAAAATGTATTTGATGAATTTCCAAAAAGAAACATCAACGAATTCAAAAATTGTGATTTGCAGTCCCAGGAGAATCGAGGTCATTAATAAAAGAAAAAGAAAAAAGTCACTGAAAAGTCAGTACATTTTAATCCCTGTTAAAAGAAATGGCTTAAACCAGCTTAAACTAGCTTGCTTTCTATTTCCTCTGCTAGAAATGAGTCTTTATGCATACAATCTCTAAAATCATTTGTTAAAATGTTTATCGAGTTATCACAAACAACTGGACAAGTCATGGAAATGTAAAGGTCAAATGGTGCGGGAGCCCAACCTGATTATTTAAGAACTGATGTAAGTTATGTTACCACAATCTTTATTTGTAGGCTGAATGAGTGTCAAAATATATATATTTTTATATTCTTGGAAAACAAAAGAAGCTGATTGGTCTTAATCAAACCTATCAGCTTTTAGTCAGCTAACGGGTATCATCGGTACAAGCTGCCCTGTTTTTCATAGTGTTATCGTCCGCATTGAAATCACTGGGATAAATGGCCTCTTTTAAAGAATTCCACTCTGCACCTTTCCCAAGATCATTTATCATGCTTTTAAGAGATCAAATGTTTATCTGATGTGTGGGACAAGTGTCAGGAGGCAATCAGGCTCACTCACATCCACAACACAAAGCAATCACCAGCACTATTTAAGAGCACAACTCACCTCCAGTCTCTGTCAAACCTTGAACGAGGAAATATCCACTAACCTGCTCTCTGTGCTTTTCTGACGATTGTTCCTGAGACTATTCCAGTCTGTTTCCTCAGTACACCC
Source organism: Xyrauchen texanus (assembly GCF_025860055.1). Taxonomy (NCBI): domain Eukaryota; kingdom Metazoa; phylum Chordata; class Actinopteri; order Cypriniformes; family Catostomidae; genus Xyrauchen; species Xyrauchen texanus. The sequence continues at coordinate 23,844,482 of NC_068315.1, forward strand.
TTGTGTTACTTACCTGTTTTCCCTCGTCTAGAGACTCCTCCATCTCCCTGGTGTTCATACTCCGCGTCCTTTGGATTGTGATACTTACCACACTCAAGCCTGCCGTTATCTGCAAGAGAAAAGACGGTCATTCATCAGTATTATACTCACAGCGCCCGTTGATGCATCTGAACTTCCCTACTGTCCTACGAAAGCTTCATTAAAAGTTATTCTGAATCCTTCTAACCTTGTTGTCCTAGTGTGTATCCTGACAGAAGGTTCGACCAAAACCGCTATGGATTCGGAACAAACTAATCCTGTGATTAATCCAGCTGGAATTTCCCCACCTGAGCTCGGTGAGCGCGGAGCTGCAGCGATTCCCACTTCCGCATCTGACGCTCCACCACCGCTGTTTACTTTCTGCCCTATGATGAAACCAGCGCCTTTCTCTGGCCGGGAGGAAGATTGCAACGGATTTCTCCTTCAGTGCTCACTCGCTCTAGAGGTACAACCATACAATTTCCCAACTGAACGTTCAAAAATCTCCTTCATTATTTCACTCTTATCTGGCGAGCACTTCAATGGGCAGAATCCATGTGGAATCAGACAGGACCGGTTACTGACTCTCTTCAAAACTTCATAACACACTTTAAAGAAGTATTTGGTTGTCCTGTAGGTGATTCATCAGTCTGTGAGCAGTTATATCACCTCCAACAAGGACAAATGTCTATAACTGACTATGCTATAAAGTTTAGAACCCTTGCGCCACGCAGTGGATGGAATGAGAGAGCACTCATGACAACCTACCGTCAAGGATTAAATCCAGCCCTCAGATTTCAACTCGCAATTTATGATGATGTCATGGGCCTTGAGAAGTTTATTCAACAATCTATCCGAGTCTCTCGCCGAGTTCAAAATTGTTACCCAGATCTTCACCAATCATCATATGCTTCCTCGTCTAGGCCTGCTGATATCCCAGATCACCGCGGGGTTGAGCCTATGCAATTTGACCATACCCGTCTTTCTCCATCAGAAAGAACCAGACGCATGACCCATAATCTCTGTCTGTATTGTGGGGACAACTCTCATTACATCGGTGGTTGTCCTGTCCGTCCACCTCGTCTCTTGGTGAGTTCGTTGGTAGTCAGTCCCCTCAATATTGCTCCTTTATCCACCACCGTTTCATTGATTTCTACTGATGTTACCATCTCAGTTACAGCCCTCATTGATTCAGGATCAGCGGGTAATTTCATCTTGGGCGACCTCTGCCGGCAAATTCAACTCCGAAAATCCTCTGCTCAACCCGTTCACAGCCAAATCAGTGACTGGAAAGACCTTGAATCCTGGGTATGTAAAACACAGAATAAAACCAATCACTTTAAGAGTCGGTTGTCTACACGAAGTACCATTCACTCCTTTGGTGTTAGAAAATTCCACTTCTGCGATCATTCTTGGCAGACCCTGGCTCATCCAGCACAATCCTGATGTCTCATGGAACAACGGAGAAATTCTGCGCTGGGGTTCTACTTGTTTCTCTACCTGCTTCCCTAAGCTTCCAAGACCTGCCTCTACTTCGTCTCAAACTATCTCCATTGCTGTGACATCTATCGAGAGCCCTCAAGCAAAACAGACCATGGAAATTCCACCCTGTTATGCCTCCTTTGCAGACGTATTTAGTCCTGAAAAGGCCTCTCATCTTCCCCACACAGACCTTGGGATTGTGCCATTGACTTGGAACCTGATACATCGGTGCCCGTGGCCACATTTATTCTCTCTCCATACCAGAACAACGAGCCATGGAAGAGTATATACAAGAAGCCCTAAATCAGGGGTACATTAGATCCATCAACTTAGCCAGCAGCATCTAGTTTCTTCTTCGTGGCAAAGAAAGATGGTGGTCTAAGACCTTGCATCGATTACCGGGCTTTGAATAAGATCACCATCAAGTTTCGGTACCCACTCCCTCTCGTACCCACATCACTTCGAACAGCTACGAGGTGCTAGTATCTTCACCAAGCTTGACCTCAGAAGTGCGTATAATCTAATCCGGATACGAGAGGGGATGAGTGGAAGACGCATTCATTACCCCCTCTGGCCACTACTGAATATCTTGTTATGCCGTATGGTCTGGTCAGCGCCCTTCGGTGTTTCAAGATTTCATGAGCGAAATACTCCGTGATTTCCTCAACAAATTTGTGATAGTATATATTGATGACATTCTTATCTTCTCCCAAGGCGAATCTTCACATCAACGACATGTCTCCAGTGTTCTCCAACGATTACTGAGATCACTCCCTCTTCCTAAAAGCAGAGAAATGCATCTTCCATCAAGATTCGGTTACTTTCCTTGGGTACATTGTGGGTAAGCAGGGGTGAAGATGGATGAAGGAAAGGTCGCGGCAGTCACCTCATGGCCCACTCCATAAACAGTAAAAGAGCTCCAACGATTCCTTGGCTCAGCAATTTCTACTCGCAGGTTCATTAACAATTACAGTACCATAACCTCTGCTCTTACCTCTCTCCTGAAAGGGAAACCAAAATCCCTGTCCTGGAACCTTGAAGCTGACCATGCCTTCCTGACATTGAAAAACGAGTTCATCTCTGCTCCTCTTCTACGCCGCCCTAACCCAGACCTCGCCTTCATCGTTGAAGTCGATGCCTCCACAACTGGAGTAGGTGCCATACTTTCTCAGCACCAGGGGGATTCCCATAAACCTCTTCCCTGTGCCTTCTTTTCAAAAAAATTATCCCCAGCTGAACAGAATTATGATGTGGGTAACGGGAACTCCTACGCCATCAAATTGGCTTTGGAAGAGTGGAGACATTGGCTCGAAGGGCACAACATCCTTTCACGGTACTTACCGATCATAAGAACCTTCAGTATCTCAAAGAAGCCAAGAGACTAAACCCACGTCAAGCCCGTTGGGCTTTATTCTTCACTCGGTTCCACTTCTATATCACCTATCGTCCAGGATCCAAGAATACCCGTCGTGGATGCTTTATCCAGACTCCATGCCCTTCCAGACACCATTAATGAACCTGAACCAGTTCTGCCCACTACAGTTTTCGTCAATCCCATTCAATGGGACATTAATGATCAAATCCAGGAAGCCACGAGACTAGAACCTACTCCACCAGAATGCCCAGACACCTTCACGTATGTCCCAGGCGAATATCAGCCTACCTCTCATCGAATCTGCTCATTCGGTCAGTTAGTACGGGTCATGCTGGAGCGACACAGACTTACACTCTCCTACAGCAACGATATTGGTGGCCAGGCATGAGAAAGGAAGTACAACGCTTAGATCCAGGGGTGTCAAATTTGCGCTATATCTAAAACTCCACGTCACTTACCTTCTGGGAAACTATTACCTCTACCTATTCCTCAACGGCCGTGGTCGCATCTGGGTATTGATTTCATTACTGATTTACCTCCATCAGGAGGCAACACCTGCATTCTCATTATAGTTGACAGATTCTACAAAGCCTGTAAACTGATCCCCTTACCAGGCCTTCCTACAGCTCTTGAGACAGCCGAGAGCCTCTTCAACCAGGTTTCTCGTCATTTTGGCCTCCCTGAGGACATTGTGTCCGATCGAGGACCTCAATTCATCTCTCGGGTTTGGAAAGCTTTCTTTTCTCTTCTCGGAGTGACGATAAGCTTGACATCGGGATATCATCCCCAGGCTAATGGGCAGACTGAGAGGAAGGTTCAAGAAATTAATCGTTTCCTCCGCACGTTCTGTCAAGATCATCAAGACACGTGGAATCAATTCCTTGCCTGGGCAGAATACGCCCAAAACTCCTTGCATCAGACCACCACAGGGCTAACACCTTTCCAATGTTTCCTAGGTTTCCAGCCACCACTGTTTCCATGGTCCGGTGAGCCTTCCGAGGTCCCTTCAGTTGATTTCTGGTTTCGAGAAAGTGAAAGAGTGTGGAATGATGCCCATCATCATCTCCAACGGGCCATACACAGACACAAAAGATTTGCAGATGTACGTCGAAATGACACCCCTGTGTTTGAACCTGGTCAACTTGTCTGGCTCTCGACTTCGAGACATCCGTCTACGCCAAACATGTAAGTAAATTGAGCCCACGATATATCGGACCTTTTAAAATTCTCCATCAAGTCAATCCAGTCACATATAAGCTTCACCTACCTCCTCGATTCAAGATTCACCCAGTTTTCCATGTATCTCTCCTGAAACCTCATTATCCTTCTGTTTTTCCTCCCACTACAGAGCCTGATTCTGACCAGACCCCTCCCTTACCTACCATTGAAGAGGACCCCATCTACTCAGTCCACGAAATCCTGGACTCCCGACGTCGGGGTGGTCGTATAGAATACCTTGTCGACTGGGAAGGTTACGGGCCAGAAGAAAGATCTTGGGTTTCTCGAGACGATATCCTGGACCCGACTCTTCTCACTGAATTCCACCAACAACATCCACATCGACCAGCCCCACGACCTCGAGGCAGACCACCACGACGTCGGGGTCCTCGGACATTGGAGGACCGCTGGCGCGGACCCTGGAGGGGGGTAATGTCAGGAGGCAATCAGGCTCACTCACATCCACAACACAAAGATCACACTCACCCGAATACTAATCACCTGCACCTGTCATCAATCCAGCAATCCAGCAATCCAGCAATCACCAGCACTATTTAAGAGCACAACTCACCTCCAGTCTCTGTCAAACCTTGAACGAGGAAATATCCACTAACCTGCTCTCTGTGCTTTTCAGACGATTGTTCCTGAGACTATTCCAGTCTGTTTCCTCAGTACACCCTTGTGTTACTTACCTGTTTTCCCTCGTCTAGAGACTCCTCCATCTCCCTGGTGTTCATACTCCGCGTCCTTTGGATTGTGATACTTACCACACTCAAGCCTGCCGTTATCGGCAAGAGAAAAGACGGTCATTCATCAGTATTATACTCACAGCGCCCGTTGATGCATCTGAACTTCCCTACTGTCCTACGAAAGCTTCATTAAAAGTTATTCTGAATCCTTCTAACCTTGTTGTCCTAGTGTGTATCCTGACAACAAGGTTGTGAAGTGGTTCTCTCAGTAGTTCGGCAATAGTGAGGCTTTGCTGTGTAGAAATATCACAAAGGTTACTGTTATGTAATATAATGAATTACATGAATACATAAATTGGTGTTTCTTCAACTTTGGGCTTCTTCAACTTCTTCTGCTTTCTCTTAGGGGTTGATTAAAAAAATAAATAACAACATATTTTTGTTATTGTTGTTGTTGTTTCAGGTCCACAACAACATTTTACCTCTAATAAAAAAAAAAATTCTTCAAATGTTAGTATACTTGTTTACAATGTTTACAATGAAATATTAGATGTGATGTGTGGAGAAACAAAGAGAAAGGTAAATATCACTTGTGAATAGAATATTTTAATGTGCATCACTTTCAATAAAGTTGTAAAGTTGTAAAATTTACAAAAAGTGTGAAAATATGATTTATTTAGATATTATTTATTATTTCTGTATTTTTTTATTTAGTAGAAATAAAATGCCAGCTTCTGTCTGTTTGCTTTTATTTTAAATACAATGCTAGCTATGAAATTAACCTTAGCAGGACAAAGAAGTTCCAAAAATGTTTAAAACGTCCGTCCTGTGGTCAATTAAACACAGTACATTACTTGAGATGTGGTGGAAATGTTCATGACTTGTAGAAAAAACTATTACAGCATTCTCTTTTGATGCATGTATGTCCAATTAAATAAACCGTGGGGTAAAAAGGGTTTAAGAGAGTTTCTTTTGTACAAATCTAATTTTGAAATTGTTCATTGTCGAAATGCGATTATCTTCTCGGAGGGCCTTTGTTTTGATGTTGTTTTCCAAAAAAATTCTGTGGAAAGTTTGACTGTTTTATTTTTTAATCTCCTGAAGATTGTCGAATTCTGACATTTTCATTAAGTAAGGAAAGGGAAAGAATTAAGGTTTGATGCACATACTCCAAACGACCAATTTTATTTATTTAAAGCCCTACTTATAATAATAGCTTTTACCTTGTCTTATTTCTCACCAGAGTGTGGAAAGAAAAGCTATTATTAGATCTGCCATTTGTGTGCACAATACCTACAGTGCAACATGTTACAGAAGTTGATGTTTTGTCTATTTTCACTGATCTTTTCAGAAGTGTTAGTTAATGTCAGTTACTTTCATTGGCTCTAGTGCTGAAGGTGTGAAATAGAAGTTCGATTTTGTTTGATTTTTAGATTTTAGATTTTATGTTTTTGTTTTAGTTAAACATTAAATGTGTATTCCATATTATGATTCTCCTCAAAAAAAGTTTTACCCTTAAAGAAATTAACTGTGCTTTTGGAATAAAAATAAAAAAATAATTTAAATAAGTCTTTTCAGTAGCCTATCATGCAGTATTGCTTACTCTCAGTGCAATAAAGCTTACTGGACAGCAGGTTCTTGAAGCTCATACTGTAACATTAGAAAGGGTTACAGAAGACTCTCAGCCTTTAGCAGCACACAGTAAGGCATTGTTTACCAAAGGAAGAACTCTAGCACCGTTGCTGATCTCCTTATGAGTGGGCATCCTACAAAGTTTAGTGTAAGAGCTTGGTGTTGAATACTCAAAGTGAGATGACCTTCTTCTGCTCTCCCACTTTATCTCTTAGTCTCTACAATCTCAAGTGCCCAACGATGTGACAGTAAATGTGTAGGAGAGGGTTTTGGAAAGAGAGGATCTGTTTAATTCAATAGCTAAGGGGCTGTTCAGACCAAATGCTTTCTTACATTAGAAAAGATAGACGCAGTGCAATGAATGGAACAGAATGCAGGTGTCTCAAGACGTGTTTTGAAAAGTTTTAACTTGACATTGTCTTAAAAAACGGTGCAAACCAGTCAAAGACGTTCAATTAGGGCATGTTTACATATAAAAACTAGAGGTAGACCGATATATCGGTGCCAGTAGTTGCTTTTTGGAACCATCGGTTATTGGCAGAAATCTGAATCCTCTGAAGCTGCCTCTGTGGGAATTTACTGAAATACCTGCTTGGTTCTACAGTATAGCCTCTAGATATTAAATAAAAACAATCTCATAGAGATTTGCTGTATCTAAATGGCTGTATCATCCATATATTTTATCCTCACCTAAATGCATATTTTGTTATTTGATTAGATAATCAAGCATTCTAAATGAGTGGAAAGAAAAAATGCAACATCACTGCAAAACAATAGTCCCCTCGGTTTTTTGGGGTTGTTTATTGTTAAAAGTCATACATTTTTTTCCCCCATTTATTATTGGTAATTTGGTTGACGAATAAACTGCATCTGGGATTTAATTTATTTTGGACTCTTATAGCCTCTATGTCTTTACCATATGGAAACAGTATGGAAAGACTAAGAAATAAGAATGAAAAAAACCATCTGCTGATTCATCGATTATGAAATATCTATGTCAAATGATATTTCAAATATCATTTCAAATGATTGAAAAACAGCATAGATGGACGCAAAAGGTGTCCTGTGTGAATGACCCATAAATTAGATTTGTACAGTACCTTTAAAAGACACATATCACCTTTAAATTTTGTATCAGGCTATGATTCTGCCATTACATAAGACATGGCCCAGAGACCTAGAAAAGAAACAATATTGTCCTCTTAACAGGAAATAGAGCACTGGGACACTTTTTTTTTTTTCAGATGTGTGCTGTTCACAATCTCTCCGCTCTGTCTCAATGTAGTATTTATTTGCTCTAAATAGTGGTATTAGTTCACAAAAACACATCTTGCCGTATTTGGGATGCATGTTGTAAAGGAAATGCAAACATGAATGTGTTTGAAAATAACTTATCTCCATGACTGATGTATCGGTCAGGCCCATAAATCAGCCAGTATTTGGCCATTTTGAGATCGGAATTCGCTGATAACTGTGCCCACTTCTGATAAGAGAAATTTCTATTTTAAATATTTTTTGTAGGGCAGTCAATCCAAAAAAAGTTTGGTAACGCTTTCAATGAAGCCCATATACACTCACCTAAAGGATTATTAGGAACACCTGCTCAATTTCTCATTAATGCAATTATCTAATCAACCAATCACATGGCAGTTGCTTCAATGCATTTAGGGGTGTGGTCCTGGTCAAGACAATCTCCTGAACTCCAAACTGAATGTCAGAATGGGAAAGAAAGGTGATTTAAGCAATTTTGAGCATGGCATGGTTGTTGGTGCCAGACGGACCGGTCTGAGTATTTCACAATCTGCTCAGTTACTGGGATTTTCACGCACAACCATTTCTAGGGTTTACAAAGAATGGTGTGAAAAGGGAAAATCATCCAGTATGCGGCAGTCCTGTGGGCGAAAATGCCTTGTTGATGCTAGAGGTCAGAGGAGAATGGGCCGACTGATTCAAGCTGATAGAAGAGCAACTTTGCCTGAAATAACAACTCGTTACAACCGAGGTATGCAGCAAAGCATTTGTGAAGCCACAACACGCACAACCTTGAGGCGGATGGGCTACAACAGCAGAAGACCCCACCGGGTACCACTCATCTCCACTACAAATACTGTAGGAAAAAGAGGCTACAATTTGCAAGAGCTCACCAAAATTGGACAGTTGAAGACTGGAAAAATGTTGCCTGGTCTGATGAGTCTCAATTTCTGTTGAGACATTCAGATGGTAGAGTCAGAATTTGGCGTAAACAGAATGAGAACATGGATCCATCATGCCTTGTTACCACTGTGCAGGCTGGTGGTGGTGGTGTAATGGTGTGGGGGATGTTTTCTTGGCACACTTTAGGCCTCTTAGTGCCAATTGGGCATCGTTTAAATGCCACGGCCTACCTGAGGATTGTTTCTGACCATGTCCATCCCTTTATGGCCACCATGTACCCATCCTCTGATGGCTACTTCCAGCAGGATAATGCACCATGTCACAAAGCTCGAATCATTTCAAATTGGTTTCTTGAACATGACAATGATTTCACTGTACTAAAATGGCTCCCACAGTCACCAGATCTCAACCCAATAGAGCATCTTTGGGATGTGGTGGAACAGGAGCTGCGTGCCCTGGATGTGCATCCCACAAATCTCCATCAACTGCAAGATGCTATCCTATCAATATGGGCCAACATTTCTAAAGAATGCTTTCAGCACCTTGTTGAATCAATGCCACGTAGAATTAAGGCAGTTCTGAAGGCGAAAGGGGGTCAAACACAGTATTAGTATGGTGTTCCTAATAATCCTTTAGGTGAGTGTATATAATGCATCGTAAAAGCATTATCTTTGGATTATACTGCATTTATAATGTCTCATAATTCACTTTATAATTATTTTTTTAATATAACTTCTCATAAATAATTATAACTACAGTTAGAATGCATTATAAGGCTTCCCCTATTCATAGTTAATCACATATTTGAATATCTACTGAGAATTGTAAGATAATTCAGTAAATAATAATTAAATAATTATAACTATTTTTGTGTATTTCGAGTACATATTGTGAAAAAGTTATAATTTTATATATATATATATATTTAATTTTACTCTATATGTGTATATCTCAATTTTTATCATTAAAATGTATTTATGTATATGTATTGTAGTTTAATTTGCTCGCACTCCCCATCCCAGATGTGTTTGACTTTCTTTCTTCTGCTGAACAAAAAACTAATATTTTTAGAGAAAATCTCAGCTCTGGTGACCAAAACTTTGAAGCTCCAAAAAGCACATAAAGGCTGCATAAAAGTAATCCACACAACTCCAGTGGTTAAATTAATATCTTCTGAAGCGATATGATAACTGTGGGTAAGAAACAGATCAACCAGCCCTCATATGCACGTTCATGAGTGGTATTCTTTTGTTTTTTGGTGATTCTCATTCTTCGTGCATATCGCCACCTACTGGGCTGTTGGGCAAATATGATTGCGTTATTCTTTTTCTTTCCTTTATCCCTTGCTTTTGTCTTTTTTCTCCTCCCTGCCTATGAGGTGGCAATATGCACAAAGAATGCAAATCACTAAAAACAGAAGAAGAAAATCTCATCTCCCGAACGTACATAGGAGGGCTGGTTTAAAGTTCCAGATTTTGAATGTTTATTCAGACTTTTGAATCCCACTGTTCATTTGCATTATATCGGTCATCGGCCACCCTGTTGTCTCTAGTTATTTGCATAGGCCATTGAACCAAACCATATTGGTCAATCACTAAATTCCACTTTTTTGCTGTGTTGAAAATGATCTACCTCTGAAAAACCTTAAGGTAGAAAAGTAACAGTTTTACAGTTCATTGGATAATCTGACTTGTTGTTTGAGCAAGAAATTAGGTGAGACAAGTTTTGTCTCCCTTATTGGTGACTGAGACATCATATCCTGTGCTCCTATTGGTCTTTCGATGTGCTATCCTCACGTTTAATCAGTTTGTCTAACAAACAACCCTGTGACTAAACCATTAAAGCAGACTGTATCCCATCTGTATCTCCACACAAGCCAAGAATAGCCTTCAATCAATCACACTGACTTATCAGCTGATTCTTATGGCCTGTCAACAGCTGTAAGAAATCCATTTTAACGTTTACTGTCTGACCTACTTTTGCTTCAGCCCGATTGTCTGCCCCAATCAATGGATGTAATTCGGACAATGACCTGTAAAAGACAGTTCTCATTTGATTGCTTCACTTCCGTTATGTCATATGTTCCTGTGACTGGATGCAAGAGTGATATTTATCCTGATAACTGTATCCGTAACGAGACAAACGCAGACTGGAAGGTAATCATGAGTTTTTAGTGATTTGTATTCAGTCTTTTCATGTTTTTTTTTTTCTGTCTGTGTTCTCAGTATTACAGTTGCTATGAAGGGACAGCCTCACTGGGAGCTGCTGGATAATGTACAGGTGTACTATGCAGGAGCAGCTCTCATGGCACTGGGTTCACTGTTTGTTTTCAGCAGTTTCCTGGCACTGGGCTTTACCGGCACCTTTCTGGGTAAATCCATCCATTCATTCATCCAATCATTCACTTATACTTCTGGATCAGATCCATCTATCCTGCTCTTTCTCCATCCCTCCCTCTCTCAGTCTCTCCTTCAGTGCCCATCCATCCTTGCTTCTGTTCCACATCCACCCTAGTTCTGTGTTGTCAGACCTTTGACTAAATGGCATATGGTCTGGTCGACATTGCAGATTATTCTGGTCAAGAACCACCTGCTTAGACATTAAAAGACTATCTGACTGATATTTGAAGTGACCAGTCAAAGTTTGTATTGTTTTTATGTGCTGTTTAAGGGCGGGTTTATATAAAATAGATTGATACCACAATAACAGACCGGCATAAAAACATACGTTTATCGTAAACAACCACAAATCTGAGTTGCATTGAGGCACTTACAATAGAAGTGAATTGGGCCAATCCTTATATGCTAAAAAACTCTGTTTCAAAAGTTTAGCCACAAGACTTAAACAATATGCATGTTAACATGATTTTAGTGTAATAAAATCACTTACTAACCATTTCTGTGTAAAGTTATAGCCAATTTTACTACTTTGGTGCCATAACGACATAATGCTGTAAACACTTAAACGTCCATAAAAACTATGATTTTACTAACCAAATTATACACAAATGTTTAAAAAATTTAGAATGAATGTAAGTGCTTTTATAAAATTCTAAGTTCATATTTCTTACTTTAAACCTTCCAAAAGTTGTCCCCTTTCACTTCCATTGTAAGTGCCTCACTGGAACCCAGATTTTAGCTTAAAAAACAAAGAAGAAAAAAAAGAGATGTTTTGAACGTATTATTTGTGGTAATCAACAGTATGTCACACATGCTGTCGATTGAGCTTAACTTGCATTGAACCAGGAATATTCCTTTAAAGGAACTTAATGTTCTGTGAGGCAGACTTTGTGTTATTGTCTGTCTTCACACCTCTAAACCTGACCTGTACTCACCATACCATCAATTTTGTCCAAGAAAAGTGTTTCTTACGGTGGCCACAGGAACACGTCTCAGTGCCTTGTCACTCACAGCTGTGCCTGACCATCATAAAATAACTCAAACTTAATAACCAGAAAAGAGACAGAGAAGTAGGTCAGACTTGAACCACGTCAAAGTTTTACTGGAGGTGAGTGATTCTTTTTCCACATTTGCAGACTCAGGATTTTGAGTGTAGCAGACCTTTTGATAACAACTGGTTGGGCCTTTCTGTCTATGTTTATGTGTTGTTGTTTGTGTTTGTTATCCTTAAAAGGCCTAAAAATGAAATGGTAATTTTGAACAGCCTTTGAATTTAGTCCTGCATCTACTTGTTTTTTGAGTTCAAGGTACACTCCTAAAGACATGAATTATAATTTTGCAATATATGTATAGAATTATGACCACTCACAAAAAAATGACTCCAGTCATATCAGTAACCTTATGAAAGCTGTTTTATTTTACATGGAGAGGGTCCGCACATGGGTGCTGCCATGTTAGAGTCACATGACCAGCCAAATACTACTTGCTTAATCTCAGTAACCGTCCTGTTATTGGACACTTTCACTCATTGATTAAAGTAATCATGGCTGATTGCGAATACTACATTTCTACAATGGCATCTGAAACTGAAAATGATTGAGTTTAAATGATGCTGTATCCAAGCTGCTAGGTGTCAGTGTAAGTTCAAGATGACAAAGAGACAAAAGTTACTTAGGGCACCTTTAAATACTAAATCTATTATTCTGACATAGTGTAGAAGGAGATTAGTTACCGTTAAAGCATCAGTATGCTGTATAAATAGCAGGTCAAACTGACATTTAGATCCATTTACACAGACTGTTTAATGCTACTCAGAGCAGGCATAAATGTATTTACACAGAAATTTCAATTGCATATATAATATGATATTTGTGTTTTAAATATAAATGTTTGATCCTAAGTCCAAGGTCCAGGCTGTGTGATGCAGTATCCCATGTCTTACTGTTGGAGTTGGCATCAGTTCATCCTCTGAAGTCCATCATAATAGACTGAAGTGATTCCTAGCTGGCACCGGCTGCATTTTGTCATCAGCACTCAGAGACATGTAGCAGCAGAGTCTGACACCAAGCATGAACGGAGCTGGATCTGGCTGGCTCTGGTAGCCTATGGATATAAATCCCGAGGTTGAGACAGGGAAACAAATAGAATAATATTAGCATAGATGCAGAGTTATAGATCATGATTCATTTTTCTGGTTCTGGCAGACCTAGCTAAAGCAGCCTAATTGTGATTTGATCGATAAATTAGGTGTATGCCTGGCTAAATAGATGAGGCTTTAGTCTAGTCTCAAACTGAGAGTGTGTCTAAGACCTGAACTGTGTTTGGGGGACAATTCCATAGTTTAGGAGCCAAATAGGAAAAGGCCAGAATTTTATAATCGTAATGAATGTGATTAAATATAGTGTGTTAGAAGGGCACTTAAGTACAGCAGAGATAGACCATTCAAAGCTTTGTACATAGTTAACAACATTTTTAAATGAATATTAAATTAAACAGGTAGTCAATGTAACAACGATAAAATGGGGCTAAGATCATCATATTTCTTGGTTCTACTCAGCACTCTGGCAGCTGCATTTTGAACCAATTTAAGTTTATTTAATTTGCTGGACATCCTCCCAGTAATGCTTTACAATAATCTTGTCTTATGGTCATGAAAACATGAAATAGTTTTTCGGCATCAGGAACAGGGAGCATGTGTCATAACTTAGCAATATTTCTCAGGTGGAAGAATATTAGAAACATTACAAACATACACATATTAGAAATTTGATTTTCAAAGGACAGATTGGTATCAAATATAACACCTAAGTTCTTTGCTGTAGAATAAGACATAACCGTGCATACATCGAGAGTCAATTTATGTTTTAGCGGCTTATTTTTTTGAGGTTTTTGGTTCAATATTTTGTACCTCTGTTTTGAGTAGAAGGACATATCTGTGATACACTGCTAATTAGGAGAATTGTGAAATTTCGTCGGCTTTCGAAGAAATATAATAAATTGTGTATCGTCGGCATCACAGTGGAAACTTATTCCATGTTTCCTGATAATATCCCCTAGGGGAAGCATATATAAGGAGAAAAGCAGAGGCCCTAAAACTGTTCCCTGTGGCACTCCATACTTATCTTTTGTTTGAATTGACAATTCCTCATTTACACAGTCAAAGTGGTAGCATTCTGCTAAATAGGACCTAAACCATGCTCTCAAGCCTATTCAAGAGAATGCTGTGATCAATAAAGTTTTCAAATAGTAGTATACATTGCTGTTGCATGACCCCAACTTGTTATCTATTTAATTCAGTGAAAGTAATCTAATTGTCATTTTGCAGTATATTCTGAATAGCATACTACCACACTATGCTCACTGTTCCTGCAATGTATATATATTGTGCATAGTACAATACTGTATGTGAATTTTCTGTATGCACAGATTACTCAAATTACCTACTACATTTGATCAAATGTGCAGTTTACAACAGAGCATACTGCACTGGGAACTGCATTTTGCAGATGATTTTGATCTTTTGATTTGTACACTAATTGTAAACTAATTACAGTACATGGACAGTGTTCACCTTACAATGTTCTGTCAATGAGAGAAAAAAAAACTTGTGCCACCAGTGGCCCCCATTCCCTGTATGAGTCACATTAAATGAATGAACAAAGTTGTTTTTTAACTGTTGTTCCCCTTCTGTCTCTCTCTCCACGTTGTGTTGGAGAAGCGACACTAGGGGTCTCTCTTGAGCGCCGATATCCACCTCTGATCTATGAAAAAAGGCCAATGAGAGTTGGCAGCCGGTATTTGCATGTCCCGCCCCCGGACATACGGGTATTTAAGCGGCGCAAATACGGGAGTTCATTCAGAAAATTTCTTCGGAGCCGATGGTCTGTCTGCAGTTTGCTGCGAGTTACACACCACTTTAAACGTTCCTGTTTCCTCTGACGATCTGCATGCTGTTGGATCTTGACGGCGCACAACAGCGGCTTTCTCCTTCACATTGCACGGCGTGCATTGTTGCCCCTGAGCGCTTCGACAGCGCAGACACACACACACACACACTGTGTATTAAAAGAGTAAATTCCTATTAAAAGAGTAATTTCTCTAAAAGAGCAAAACACAGCGGCGTTGAGCGTCCTTTTCAGGACGCCGTCTTTTCAAGATGCCCTTCCGCCCCTGTGTTGTTCTTGGATGCGGTAGAGTGCTCTCCACTTCAGACGGCCACAGGCGCTGTCTCTTGTGTTTGGGCCGCGATCACACCGAGGCGGCGTTTGTGGATGGCTCATGTTCTCACTGCGAGAACATGACCATGACCACGTTGCGGTCACGGCTTGCTTTCAACAGAAAGCAAGCCACCCCAGCTGCACCCGCATTGCTCCTTCTTCCCACCGGATTTAGGACGATGCGGTTGGCGCTGGGGGCAATTTGGGGGCGGCAGCGGGTGCAGTTTCGCCGGGTAGCCCCCGCAAACCTCCCATTCCCCGACACGCTCGTTGGTCCCCGTCTACGCTCGCGGTGATAGCGGGGACCAGCGAGCGTGTCAGGGAATGGTCTCACGGCCCGGCTGTCTATCCTCCCGAGCCCGAAGCAGATGAGCTCGCCGCTGCATCGGAGAGTGTGATGTCTGATGCCGAGGAGTCCCCTGGACTGCCGCCTTCGGGCCAGCAGGCCCAGGCTGAGGCCGACGCTCAGATGTCTGACATGCTTTCTCGGGCCACCGTGAGCGTGGGGTTGGATTGGAACCCTCCATCCTCCCCACAGCCTTCACGGTTGGATGACTGGGTCCTGGGGGCATCGCGCCGTTCGCGGCCTCGCATCCCCCCGGTCCCGTTTTTCCCGAAGGTGCATGACGAGCTGACGTCTACGTGGAGAGCCCCGCTCTCCGCCCGTCTAGGTGCCACCCGCTCCACTCTCACCACCCTCGACGGCGAGAGCGCCACGGATACGGGCGAGTCCCCAGGTCGATAGGGCAGTTGCGTACCATCTATGCCCGGTAGCCCTACCTCCTGGCGTGGCGCCCGTACTTCCATCCAAGCCCTGTAGGACAACATCCTCGCTCAACGCGAAGGCCTACAGTGCGGCTGGACGCTCTGCCTCCGCCCTGCATGCGATGGCCCTCCTGCAAGTCCACCAGGCCAAAGCACTCAGAAACATGCACGGGGGTGGACCTGATCCTGATGTGCTGCAGGAACTGTGCTCAGCGACCGACCTCGCCCTGAGAGCGACGAAGGCCACAGCGCAGGCACTCGGACAGGCGATGGC
Source organism: Xyrauchen texanus (assembly GCF_025860055.1). NCBI lineage: Eukaryota > Metazoa > Chordata > Actinopteri > Cypriniformes > Catostomidae > Xyrauchen > Xyrauchen texanus. The sequence goes on from NC_068315.1 coordinate 23,860,705, forward strand.
CACCCTAGTGGTCCAGGAACGCCATCTTTGGCTCAATCTGGTCGAGATGCGTGAGGCCGACAAGAACCGCTTCCTGGACGCACCTGTCTCTCAGATTGGCCTTTTCGGCGACACCGTCGAGGACTTCGCCCAACAGTTCTCCGCGGTGAAGAAGCAGATGGAGGCCATCTCTCACTTCATGCCCTGCCGCTACGGGCCCTGCCCCATCTGCCCGCCGAGTGCGTCCCCCTGCGAAGAAACCAGCTCCTGCTTCGCCTCAACCCGGGCCCAGCTCTCAGCCCCAGCGTCGAGCACCCCGCAGGCGGCACACGCCCCCTGTCTCACGAACCCCCTCTAGGACCCGGAAGGTTCCCAAGCGTTCCTGAGACAGCCGACCCAGAGCCGAAGACGTTAGCTCCGGAGGTGGTAAGACCGCTCCGTCCCCTGGTGGAGGGCCGGGAGGAGAATACTTAGCTATTTCCTTTGCCTCTGGGTCACCTGGCCTGCAAATGCCGTCCTCACGGCAGTCTGCTTTCAGATTACGACAGTCCCGGTACACCGGACGCGGCGATCCCGCCTTCCGCCTGCCCACGACTGTCCCCCGGCCGGCCGGTTCAGACGAGTCCAGAGGACGCCAGCATCAGACCTCCTCCTCAGTCACGAACCCGCCCCCTGCCGGGTGCGTGGAGCAAGGTAAGTGCTTTGAGTCTATTCTTAGCACCTCAGCCTCAGGCCGCAACGAAGCCGCCCGACGCTGCACTACCTGTTCCGCCCCGCTGCGAGGCCCCACCGGGTACGTCCAAAATACTCGTCCCTTTGGTGCCCCTAGCGCAGAGCTGGGAAGCGTGGCTTTCGCTTCCCAACGCATCACGCTGGCTTCACCGGACCATTTGACTCGGTTACGCAATTCAGTTTGCCCAGCCCCCGCCCCCCTTCAGGGGCGTCCGCTTTTCCGCAGTACACGGCGAGCATGCCAGTTCCCTGCACACGGAAATTGCGACCCTCTTAGCCAAGGGCGCGGTAGAGCCCGTCTCTCCAACTGAAATGAAATTGTACCCAAGAAAGGCGGCGGCTTACGACCAATCCTGGACCTGCGAGTTTTCAGTCGGGCCTTGTTAAAACTCCCGTTCAAAATGCTCACGCAGAGAAATATTCTGGCTGGTGTTCAGCATCTAGATTGGTTCGCAGCGGTAGACCTGAAGGACGCGTACTTCCACGTCTCAATTCTGCCACGACACCGACCCTTCTTACGGTTCGCGTTCGACGGCCAGGCGTTTCAGTACAAAGTCCTCCACTTCGGCTTGTCTCTGTCCCCTCGCGTCTTCACGAAGGTCGCAGAGGCGGCCCTTGCCCCGCTACGAGTAGCCGGCATCCGCACAGAGACCAGGTGCTCCAGCACCTCAGCCGCTTGGGGCTTCAGGTCAACTGGGAAAAGAGCAAGCTCACTCCGGTTCAGAGCATCTCTTTTCTCGGGTTAGAGTTAGACTCAGTCTCAATGACAGCACTTCTCACGAGCGAGCGTGCTCAGTCGGTGCTGGACTGCCTCGCTTCCTTCAAGCCAGGCACAGTGGTCCCTCTAAAACTTATCCAGAGGCTCCTGGGGCATATGGCGTCCTCCGCGGCGGTCGCGACGCTGGGGTTGATGCATATGAGACCACTCCAGCACTGGCTCCAGACTCGAGTCCCGAGACAAGCATGGCACCACGGCACGCATCGGGTAAGGATCACCCCCGCCTGCCTCAAAACACTCCGACCCTGGACAGACCTCTGCTTTTTACGGGCAGATGCAGCAGGTGTCGCGACGCATTCTGGTCACAACCGACGCCTCCCGGTCCGGGTCGTTGGAAAGGGCCTGGAGTTGCTGACCATCCTTCTTGCTCTCAGGAAGTTCCTCCCGTTAGTTCGGGACAAACATGTCCTCTTGAGATCGGACAGCACCACGATGGTGGCGTACATAAATCGCCAAGGCGGCGTACGCTCCCGCCACATGTCACAACTCGCCTGCCGTCTCCTCCTATGGAGCCAGCAGCGACTCAAGCCTTCTTCCCAGGGCGCCCCACTCCGAGTCGGGACCCTGGTCGATTCCTCCCCAGCCCTCCGGGTCCGCGGTTCAGCGGAGGAACTCGCCGACCCAAGCCACTGCGGGTACCCTGATGGCTACCCTGTACTGGTATAGGTGCTCCACAGGTAAGGCCTCCTGCTCGGACTCCCCCTGTGTGTAATTCCACGGTTCTGTCCCCTTACGAGCGGACCCCCGTGTCTCCCTTAGGCAGTTACAGCTGCCCCGGTCGCCGTGCTGTAGCAACTCCCCCCTTTTGAGGCTGGATCTGCCACCGCACCACACTTTCCACACGAGCCCTAAGACGGCCGTGTGACGTGTCTACCACTTTTCCTCCCCAAGAAAAAAGGCAGGTGTGGTCTCCGCAGGGTCTGGGTAAGACCCCCTTCCCTATATGCGTGTAAGGGCCCCGGCCGTGATTGCTCTATGCGAGAAACATAGAGAGAAAAGAGGCCCAGCCAGGCTGGCCCGTTCCCATGTTGGCAAACATCGCCTTGTTCCCCTTCCAGGGTAACTAGACACGTTGTGTCTTTCCTCCGCCATGTCGCTGAACCGAGCCACTGTTGTGGCCGGACCATTTCCGGCTCCTCAGAAAAATCCTGAATGAACTCCCGTATTTGCGCCGCTTAAATACCCGTATGTTCGGGGGCGGGACATGCAAATACCGGCTGCCAACTCTCATTGGCCTTTTTTCATAGATCAGAGGTGGATATCGGCGCTCAAGAGAGACCCCTAGTGTCGCTTCTCCGACACAACACGTCGTTCCCTACCTCGGGGAACGGAGGTTACATACGTAACCAAACGACCTGTTACATTATTTTTTGTCTGGGTAATGGGGTTAGTTTTTCTTTGGACTTGTGAATGAAGCACATTTTCCATTCTGAAAAGGTGAGCAGTGGATAATGTAAGTATAAGAACTCTCCTCCACCCTGAGCATCTGGATGGCTCCCCAGTGTTAGAGTTTATATAATGGAGATACATTTCTGCCCCAAAAAATAAAATCTAAATAAAAGAACCACTAGGAGCCAGGTACATGTAATGTCAGACCATTGTCGTAACTGGGTCAAAGAGAAAGGAAAATGAGGGGTTAAAACCCAGAACACAGTAAAGGCTGGTTATGTAGCCCTTATGACAAAGAGTGCTCTACTTCTGTTAAGGGCAGGTACAGGGCATTTTATTTCACAAAATCAAACAGGCAATTTTGTTTATGATGACCTAAAAGATCAGCACAAGGACTGGAAAGGAGTGAGGAGAGCATTAACATTAAGTTCTGAGTGAGGTGCAATTGTTTTACACAAAGGTTTCATGAATGGGTGTTTCTTTGACTTTCATGTCACATGTATTTTTTTATTATTATTATTATTACAACTAAAACATTTAAACTTTTGTTATATGAAGGTCACAGTAAAACTACTTGGAATCTTTTTAGCATGCCTTCATCACTTATTTATGGTATTTTTCAAATGCCTTTTATTTATAGATTTGACTGTTTTACTCTAGTTCCAGACACAGACATTCAGTACTGAGCTATGAAAAACCATTAAAAATATATATGTGGATTACATGTTTAGAACTCTTATGATCTGAATAAAGAGTGAAGTAAACAAACCATTTCAATATTCATTGTGTGAATTACACAGTTGTGGTGTAATTTCTACGACACAAACAAGTTTTCCCTTAATAACGTTTTTTTGTTTTACCAAAAGTTAGTGTACATGTTAGCCAAGTTGACAAAAGTGCAAGTAAAGAGGATGCTTTAGATTAAATCTGATATGTGATTTGTGAAGATTTTAGATAAATATAAATTGTGAGCAGAATATATTTATTGGCCATCATTTCCAGTCAAGCTGTAATTTTGTCAAAAGCAAAAAATATTATTTAACTGTGTATATTTAAGATACTTGCAATTTTACAGTGATTTTTAAGTCACTGCAGAGGCCGATTGTTGGAGAGGGTAAAATATTTTGACCACTTAGACTAATTTGACCATGACATTTTGATTATATATTTTTTTGTTTTTCATTTGGAATGTATGAGTGTAATTTGAATTTAGAAATACATTTGGTTAAATGTTTTTTTTTTTTCAATAAATGAAAAAAATTCAAAATCTAAATTGACCTGTCTAGGCCTAGAAGGGAGGTGTGTGCTGATTCAATCACTCTTAATATTGCCCATAATCTGTGTATCAGTAAATATAATACATTCTCTATAATTTAATTGAGCATAAATCCAAATCCTGATGAAACCATATTTTCCGTGCATATAAAGAATAGGAGAGTGACACTGTCATAGAAATATGGACGCAGGTCGTATATGGTGCAATAACTCTAGAAGAACCTCAGAATGAAATTGCACACTAGCGCTTTGTGCATGCAATTTCGCCAAATCTGTTTGCACATAGGCTTAGCGCATGCTTGGACGAACATACCAAAACTTCATGGCCATGCCCACTGATTTGCGTGTATGACTTTATGATGCTAGCGCTCTTCAAATATGACTCTATAGCTTTATTATAAAAGCTTGGTGCATCGCTTAACCAGTGCAGATACAGTAGGGCCTGGTTAAACTGGGTTGTTGGTTTTTAGTAACTAAGATGTAGGTTTTGCACTGAAAAACTGCAAACAAAAGCCCAACTGTTTATTGAGTGCTTTATCTTTTCTTCTTGCATTCCGATCATTTTTGGGACCAGTGCTATGCTGCATAAATCAGGCATTTTAGGAGAAACCTGATCATTATCATATCACTTACGCAGTCTAAGTGGAATCATAACTCAGCACTAAGTCATTCAATTTTCATATGACTGATTTGCTTAAGCAGGGATGATCAGATCCTGTTCCTGAGAATCTAGCCTGTTCAAAGTACTCAAACTCTCTTTTTCAAAACTGATAATGATTTACAAGGCTGTGTACGAAGCCTGAAAAATAGGGAGGTATGAAGGCAACATGGCACATCTGAAATCAGTGTTTGCGTAACATCATGTCTACTACTGCTATGTACAAATACATCGAGCCTCATTGGTTCTCATTGCATCTCGTGACCAAACTTCATGACGGAGTCATGTCACATGAACCATTGATTTTTGATGTTGTCAACGTAGCCACCATAGTTGAGGTACATATTTGTAACACACTTCATTCAGGCAATGGAGGAGTCAGGAGAAAGCGAAGCAGGATTGAGGTCAGTTTTACTTTTTATTCTCATACAGTCGACGGTAACCGTCAATAACTCAAAATAAGACACATAAACAAAGTAAGGCTTCAGGGTTCTTTCTCCATCTCTGGGCACTCACCGTTCCTCCTATGTCTCGCTCCGCATCACTATAACAAGAAACAGGCGTTAGGGTTAATTACAAACCAGGTGAGGCTTACCGCTCTCTCTCTATCCCACAGACCGACACATGACCATCTCCCCATGCGACAATATTTTATTGATGATTTGCTTTCTTATCAGTTATAATTATCAGTTGTTGTGCATGTGAATGCACTCATTGACAGAGTGAACAGTAAGACAGCAAGTCAACTGCCTTTGGTTTCAGACTCAACAAATGTGAAGTTCAAGATCTTGATTTCTGGTGTGTTTGATTTGTTGAAACTATACTGGAAGGATCATATCCAGGAAAAGGAATGATCACCCCTGGCTTAACATAAGTAGGCTCATTGGATTTGCACTGTGTGAAGGACACAGTTGGAATAATTTATTCCCCCTTTCTTTTTTTTTTACAGGTGACTATTTTGGCATCCTCATGGATCAAAAGGTGACTGGTTTTCCTTCTAACGTGATGGACAACCCCATGTACTGGGGCAGTACTGCTAACTACCTTGGCCTGGCCTTAATGTGAGTCTGATTTCATATATCACTCTATTCTGCGTAACTCAAGCCATTCATGTATACAGGCATGAAAACTCCTCACCTTTCGGCGAATTTCGCCGTTTTAAAAACAAAATGGGTCACCTACGTGACTTGTGCAGATCCGATGAAAAAACATTTGGGGGGGGGGGGTGTTGGGGTGTGTGTGATGTATCTATAGTTACCATAAACTTCGCGGCTTTAAAAACCAGTCATCATTCCTAATGCCGACTGACAGCCAATCCGAGTCAGAGTACCTGCTATATCTCTATAGTTACCATAAACTTCGCGGCTTTAAATACCAATCATCATTCCTAATGCCGACTGACAGCCAATCCGAGTCAGAGAGTACGGCAGAATTTTTTTCAAAGTCACACCGCGAATCTGACAACTGGACACACTGCCGAACAAAGACAGTTCTGCACGTCGAAAAGCAAGCCTGAGGTAAGTTAGCTTACAATGTTATTTGCATTCTCTATGGGTTCCGGAGGGCTCGCACCAACGTGCTTTCATACAGTACGTGACCTTAACTTGTGCAGCGATTGGTGGAAAAAATATACCTCTATTAATAATATTTAACGACGTGACTTCCAATAATTTCCTCAGTGCATAACTTACTTGATTCCACAGACATATTCTCCATCTGTAAATGTTAGAAAGTTATGCAAATATTTCCATTTTGAGGTCATGAGTGGACGAGCCTTCAGCAGGCTAAACTTCCGTGAACGAGCATGCGCGCCGAACAGACGGAGCGCAATAGAATAGGAGCGCAATAATTCTGACTAAAATATACATTAACACTAAATAATAAATAGATTTTGCTAATATATTTGTTGTTGAATATTTGTTGTTGATGGTTAACATAAATGTGCTAGAGAATTTCAAACCTACAAGTGTATTTTTATGATATCAGTTTTGTTTTTATTTTCATTTTAAGTTTAGTAAATTTTACTACTTCTTTAAAAAGCATTATTTTGTTTTTAGATCGTAATGTTTGCAATGTTAGAGTGTAATGTGATTTAACCCCTTTTTTGGATAGACTGAAAGGTTGCATTCACTGTTTGTTTTCATAGCCTTCAATATGAACATTGTTTGTAGGACAATATGTACCAGGATATGAAATAACTTTTTTTTTGTTTAAATTAAATACAGATTTAAAAAAAAAAAAAGAAAAGGAAAAAAAAAAATTTAAATACTGAGATTATACCATCGCCATTTAGCCCCAAAATTCAGATTTCTTTGGCAATTGCCCAGCCCTAACTTATGGCATGCTTTAAATGCTGAATTTCCATTTTTAGCGAAGCAGTAGGCTAATGATAAATTAACAATTATCCGTTCTGCATTAATAATTCAATTTGTTTGAGCCTGGAGCAGAAATGCTCCCTTGCGAGGACGGTTTTACGGGCCCTTGAGATTCTGGTTCAGGCGAAAAAGAAAAAATAATGTGTTTTGTGTAAATACTTGCCTCCACACATTAAAATGGCCCCCATATTTTGTATGTTTTATGTGTTACTATATTTTCAATTTATTCTTTGTGCAGCAAATGTGAAATGAATGAGAAAAATTAAAATGTGCTATATACAGTATATAAAGTCGATCGGATTGGATTTTTTTGCTACCGTTTTCTTCTCACCTTTTTTACCCCTGACCAGTTTTCATGCCTGTGTATAGTAGTACACTATTTAGGGAATAATTGACTCCAAACCATTGAATTATTGAAAAGTAATGCATACCAGCAAAGGGAATTTTTATAAAAAAAATTTGGTCTACAATTTTTATGTTTTTGGTTTTTATTTGTCTTGGATTTTGTCTGCCTTAATGTCTACGCTGACACTTTTGGACATTGGTTCTACAATAGCACACCGAAAACTGGATGTTTTCAAAAATGCCAGCGGAGCCCTTTGTCTGGGCAACCCGGCCACGGAAACGCAGTCGGACAAGGGGAAGGAGACTCGGCATTCTCATCAAACTAAGACGTCACGCAAATCGACCCCCGCTACCCAGTATTCTACTGCCAAATGTTCAGTCTCTGGACAACAAGCTCTGCAAGCTGAGATTATGGATCTCTTTCCAACCAGAGGCGAGGGACTGCTGCATTATCTGCCTTACAGAAACTTGGATGTCTGCGGAGATTGCAGACTCAGACATCGAAACGGTGGGGTTCTCAGTACACCAAGCAGATAGAGCGAAAGACCTCTCAGGTAAAAGCAGAGGTGGTGGTGTATGTTTTATGAACAACATATCCTGATGAGATCAGAGGAACGTACATTTTATCAAGTCTTTCTGCTCTCCTGATCTGGAATTTCTCATGCTTCTGTCTCGACTATTCTGGCTACTGAGGCAATTCACAGCGGTCCTCATCACAGCTGTGCACATCCCCCCACAAGCCGACACAGACCGGGCACTCAAGAAACTGTATTAGAGTAGTAAGCAGGAAACTGCGCATCCACGTTCATTGTGACCGGGAACTTTAACAAAGCCAACCTCAAGTCAATAGCACTGAAATACTACCAACACATCAGCTTCAACACACAAGGTGACCGGGTTTTGGACCATTTGGACCACTTACAGGCAGAAACTGAAACAGGAAGCACCTGCCCTCAGAATGATCAAGTGCTGGTCAAACCAATCAGATTCTATGCTACAAGACTGTTTTGATCAAGCGGACTGGGAGATGTTCCGGTCCGCCTGCGATGACATCGAGCTCTACACTGAGAGCATAACGCGTTTCATCAGGAAGTGCATAGATGACGTAGTACTGACCAAAACTGTACGGATCTACCTGAACCAAAAACCGTGGATTAATAGCAATGTTCATGTGGCACTTAATGCGCTAAATCCGCTTTTAATTCTGGGAATGTGGAGGAGCATAAATAAGCCAGTTATCAGAGCAGCCAAACACCAGTACAGGGACAAAATTGAAGGACAGTTCAAAACCACAGACTCTAGAAGCATGTGGCTGGGAATTAATATCATCACAGACTTCAAAGGGAATAAAAACTCTGCTGTGAACACCGCTGCCTCTCTCCCGGATGAGCTTAATAAATTTTATGCTCGTTTCGAGGGAATTAACACTGCCCTCATGGAGAGAGCTCTCACGGGCGAAGATACAGATGTTAGTTCACTCAGCTTCTCTGTAGCGGATTTAACCCGATCCTTCCGACGGATGAATATCCGTAAAGCCGCGGGTCTAGATGGCATTCCGGGCTGCATCATCAGAGCACGCGCGAATCAGCTGGCTGGTGTTTTTACAGACATTTTCAACCTTTCCCTCTCCATGTCTGTGGTCCCCACATGCTTTAAAACATCCACCATTGTGTCCGTACCAAAGCAATTTAAAATCACTTGCTTAAATAACTGGTGTTTTGTTGCTCTGACCCCCATCATCAGCAAATGCTTTGAGAGACTAATCAGGAGATAACATATGTTCTGTTCTGCCCACCTCACTGGACTCACTGCAGTTTGCATAACGCAACAACCCCTACACTGATGATGCCATTGCATCTACACTACACACTGCTCTCTCCCACCTGGAAAAAAGGAACACATATGTGAGAATGCTGTTTGCAGACTACAGCTTAGCATTCAACACCATAGTGCCCTCCAAGCTTGATGTAAACTCTGGGCTCTGGGCTTTAACAGCTCGCTGTGCAGCTGGATCCTGGAATTCCTGTCAAGCAGATGTCAGGTGGTTAGAATGGGCAGCAACATCTCCTCATCACTGACCCTCAACAATGGAGCCCCGCAGGGCTGTGTTCTCAGCCCACTCCTGTATTCCCTATACACACATGACTGTGTGGCAACACAGCTCCAATGTCATCATTAAGTTTGCTGATGATATGATGGTGGTTGGTCTGATCACTGACAATGATGAAACTACAGAGAGGAGGTGCTGTGCACACGCTGGTGTCAGGAGCACAACCTCTCCCTCAACGTCAGTAAGACCAAGGAGCTTGTGGTGGACTTCAGGAGAAAAGACAGAGGACACAGCCCCATTACCATCAACGGAGCACCGGTGGAGAGAGTCAACAGCTTCAAGTGTCCACAGGACAGAGGAACTCACATGGTCCGTCCACACTGAGGCCGTTGTGATGAAGGTAGTGCCTCTTCTTTCTGAGGCGGCTGAGGAAGTTTGGAATGAACCACCACATCCTCGGTTCTACACCAGCACTGTAGAAAGCATCCTGACTGGCTGCATCACTGCCTGGTACGGCAACAGCACTGCCCTCATCCGCAAAGCCCTGCAAAGCGTGGTGTGAACTGCCAGACATATCATCGGAGATGAGCTTCCCTCCCTCCAGGACATTTATACCAGGCGGTGTGTGAAAAAAGCTCAGAGGATCATCAGAGACTCCAGCCACCTGAGTCATGGGCTGCTCTCTCTTCTACCATCAGGACCCGCACCAGGCGACTCCATGAAAGCTTCTTCCTCCAAGCAATCAGACTTTTGAACACTTGATTTCTCACGATCAATATATATCAGCACTGCACTTTATTAATCTTACACTGGACTGTCATAAATTATATTCTCTCTTAACAACACACTGGCAACTGACTATCAACCGATAGCCTGAATGTCAATACAGCACAATACAACCTACTGTAAATTGTATTTATAGTATACACAGTATTATATAATACACAGTATTATTGTATACTGTATTCTATAGTGTGTATATTGTATACTGTACACTGTATATAATTATTTGTATTTTGTGTTGTGTGTAATTATATGTATATTATATATGTAAATTGTGTCGTGTAAATCTGATGTTTATTGTAAATTGGTATATGTCTCATCACTGTCATGACTGCTATTTTGCTCGGAACTGCACCCAAGACTTTCACCCACTGTTGCACCTATGTATATTGTTGAGTGACAATAAAGTGATTTGATTTGATTAACATACCCACAAAGTAAAACAGAGTAGCATTTACACGTCAGGTGATCATTCATTTTCAATAATTCAACGGTCCACAATGAATTATTTGTAATTTTTCCATGGTTACCACATGTATATTTGATTACCTCAAGACTTTATTCAGGGTTTCATCCCAAAAGCACTCTTGTGTGTAGAACTACTTTGTTATGCCACCGAGTTAGCATTCTTAGAAACAGCCAAGCTAACATTAATAGCTGGAAAGCATCACTAAAGCTCCTGAAAGTGTCAGTTTTTAGTAGGGTTTTTTACTTGGACTGTTTCGTGGCAGTCATTGGTTAAACAAGGTTGTCTCTGTGAATCGCGTGTGTGTGTGTGTGTGTGTGTGTGTGTGTGTGTGTGTGTGTGTGTGTGTGTGTGTGTGTGTGTGTGTGTGTGTGTGTGTGTGTGTGTAAAAGAGAGCAAGCTTGAGTGAGCGAGTGTGATTACCTGTGTCTGACCCAGCTCTCAGCCATAAACAATGTCAAATATATTATTACATTATTTACAGTTGAATAAATTATTAGACTGACCAGTATCTTTGTCTTTTTTATACTGTATAGTAGGATGTTCCATTCATTTGAAAATGTTTAACTATTCTTAAAGAATGTGACAAAATGATATTGAACTGTAACCTCATGTCCTATCTAGATGTGACATGACAAAAGAGCTAAAAGTTATCTCTTCCATGTAAATCAGAGTTTTGTCCTAACCAGCCACGACTAGGATGAGCAACATGACAATCTGTTGATTGCTTTGTTTCTATTTCTGTGGCAACGTGCCGGGTAGCCGAGCCCACATTGAACTCTCAGTAGTCAATCCATCTTATTGTTACAGTACATTAAACATCAAATATGTTCAGTGTCACTTCACACAGCAGTTTCATGTTCACTGTGGACAATCTAATTGCGTCACATCTGGTTACGACCCTTTCAACACAATCATCAAACCAATATCTGCTTCAAAACATTTTTTAAATGATGCTGCGTTCGTGTAGTGTCACAATTACTTTAATTGCAAGATGGCAACTTGGAGATTCTACACAGAGCTGATCACATCTCTGGACCTCGGAAATGATTTATTTATATGGCAGCACTCATCCCGTCAAAACTATATTCATTCATTAATTCACCACTATTTATCATGCAAAATGTTAAAAAGCAAAGAAAGCACTCTAGGTAACATTGGCATAATACTGTAGAATGGCATATCACACAGAAATACTGTATGCATTCACTACCTTTAACTGTTGAGGCTTCTGCCATATTGGTTTGTTTTGGATGAAGTCCTGACTGTCAGGGTGGTTCTAGGGTCAGTGGATATTCGGGGCTCAGCCCAGGCCTCTGTGGATAGTTATGGGGCCATCCTTTAATGAAATCTAGGAATAAAATACACTATATTATAAAAGTTTAAATGTTACATCTGTGAGGGGGCATTTATATAATAAATATTTAAATATGATTAAAAACTAAAAGGCCCCACCGTCTTTTGTCTCAACCTCTGGTATGCTCAAAGATCAGAAGCTGCGTGCATTTAAAAAAAACTTTTGTGCAATTGCCGAAACTTCACCAATGTTTTTCCCCATTTTCTGTGGCTAACATTGGCATGTATACATTTTCAAGAGGTACTCGTTTGACTCAACTGCACATCCTCGCACAGAGACTGATTGTGTGGAGTAGTGTATACTTATTCATTGCGCTCGATGCATGCCCCAGGCATAATGAACACAGGAGCAGATTTAATGTATGGAGAATGAAGATTCTTCATCTGCAAGTGGGCGACCCTGCTAAAAAAATCCAGCATTGCTGGTCACCAGCTTATGTTGTATTTTGTGTGCTGGCCCCCAGCATGGAATGCTGGTGTGCTGTGACCTTACCAGACTTCTTAATTCGCTAAACCAGCTTCACCTGAAAGACCATGCTGGTCAACCAACTTCACCAGCTGGGTTTTACTGGTAAAAAGCATTTGATCCTATTAATAAAAAGTCCATCGGAAAACGACCAGATTGTAATAAAAATGTTCAACCTTTCCCTCTCCATGTCTGTGGTCCCCACATGCTTTAAAACATCCACCATTGTGTCTGTATTGTATTGTAATTACAACATGTCCACTGATTTTATGGCATGTATACATATACAGTATCAAAGGCTGATATCTATAAAAATTTGTCTAATGAACTCTGTCTGCCAAATACAAAATAAAATAAAACATTTACGCATTTGGCAGATGCTTTTATCCAAAGTGATTTACAGTGACAATCCCCCTGGAGCAACCTGGAGTTAAGTGCCTTGCTCAAGGACACAATGGTGGTGGCTGTGGTGGCTCAAACCAGCATCCTTCTGATTACCAGATTACCAGTAATGTGCTTAGACCACTACACCACCACCAGTCCACTGTTCATAAAAAAATGAACAATTGTTACGAATATCCAGAGTTGAGGAGAAGTATTACAGGGATCACTGGAGTGGAGAGGAATAGCTAGGAGCAGACATTTTGGAGGTACAGGTAAATTAGTCCATATTCAAAGTTGAGACCAGACACAGAATGGATTAGGAGTGAAGTTTAAATCGAGGAGCTGATTGATGTGGTGATTGGAGGCAGGTGTGGGTGATCAGTATTCAGGGGAGTGAGAGGGTTAAGTTAAAGTGGTAGGTGAGTCAGATGGATTCGTGACACATTTTAACATGTACATATTTAAATAATAAAAATACAGTTGAAGTCAGAAGTTTACATAAACCTTAGCCAAAATGCATTTAAACTGATGTACAAGTCCTGACATTTAATCGTAGAAAACATTACCTGTCTTAGGTCAGTTAGGATCACTACTTTACTTTCTTTTAGCCAAGCATCACATTCCCAGTGGGTCAGAATTTACATACACTTTGTTAGTATTTGGTAGCATTTCCTTTAAATTGTTTAACTTAGGTCAAATGTTTTGGGTATCCTTCCACAAGCTTCTCACAATAATTAGCAGGAATTTTGGCCCATTCCTCCAGACAGAACTGGTGTAATGGAGTCAGGTTTGTAGGCCTCCTTGCTTGCACACACTTTTTCAGTTCTGCCTACACATTTTCTGTCAGATTGAGGTCAGGGCTTTGTGATGGCCACTCCAATACCTTGACTTTGTTGTCCTTAAGCCATTTTGGCACAACTTTGGTGGTATACTTGGGGTCATTGCCCATTTGGAAGACCAATTTGCGACCAAGCTTTAACTTCCTGGCTGATGTCTTGAGATGTTGCTTCAATATATCCACACATTTGTCCTTCCTCATGATGCCATCTATTTTGTGAAGTGCACCAGTTCCTCTTGCAGTAAAGCACCCACACAACATGATGCTGTCACCCCCATGCTTCACGGTTGGGATGGTGTTCTTTGGCTTGCAAGCCTCACCCTTTTTCCTCTAAACATAACGATGGTTAGTATGGCCAAAACGTTTTTTTCATCAGTCAGATCTTTGTCCCCATGTGCACTTGCAAACTGTAGTCTGACTTTTTTGTGGCGTTGATGGAGTAGTGGCTTCTTCCATGCTGAGCAGCATTTCAGGTTATGTCGATATAGGACTCGTTTTACTGTGGATATAGATACATGTCTACCTGTTTCCTCCAGCATCTTTACAAGGTCCTTTGCTGTTGTTCTGGAATTGATTTACACCTTTTGCACCAAACTGCATTCATCTCTAGGAGACAAAACGTGTCTCTTTCCTGAGTGGTATGATGGCTGCCTGATCCCATGGTGTTTATACTTGCATACTGTTGTTTGTACAGATGAACCTGGTACCTTCAGATTTGTGAAAATTGCTCCCAAGGAAACACATTTTTTTTTTTAGGTCTTGGCTGATTTTTGGATTTTCACATGATGTCAAGCAGAGGCACTGAGTTTGAAGGTAGGCCCTTAAAATACATCCACAGGTACACCTCAAAAATTGTCTCCAATTAGCCTATCAGAAGATAATTACCTAAAGGCTTGACATCATTTCTGGAATTTTCCAAGCTGCTTAAAGGCACAGTTAACTTATTGTATGTAAACTTCTGACCTACTGGAGTTGTGATATAGTAAATTAAAAGTGAAACAATCTGTCCGTAAACAATTGTTGAAAAAATGACACGTCATGCACAAATTAGATGTCCTAAATTACTTGCCAAAACTATAGTTTGCTAATGTGAAATCTGTGGAGTGGTTAAAAAATTTTTTAATGACTTCAACCCAAGTATATGTGAACTTCTGACTTCAACATTAAATGATAACTAACCAAGTTCTTTAAGACAAAGTATAAAGTAAATATATTAATGATGATTTGTTTAATGTTTGTTTTATCATTTACCATAATTTAATCTTGATTAATCACAGAAAAATGCGTGATTCATTAAAAACATTGTGTATAACTTAGTGTCAGGAGGCAATCAGGCTCACTCACATCCACAACACAAAGATCACACTCACCCGAATACTAATCACCTGCACCTGTCATCAATCCAGCAATCCAGCAATCACCAGCACTATTTAAGAGCACAACTCACCTCCAGTCTCTGTCAAACCTTGAACGAGGAAATATCCACTAACCTGCTCTCTGTGCTTTTCAGACGATTGTTCCTGAGACTATTCCAGTCTGTTTCCTCAGTACACCCTTGTGTGACTTACCTGTTTTCCCTCGTCCAGAGACTCCTCCATCTCCCTGGTGTTCATACTCCACGTCCTTTGGATTGTGATACTTACCACACTCAAGCCTGCCGTTATCTGCAAGAGAAAAGACGGTCATTCATCAGTATTATACTCACAGCGCCCGTTGATGCATCTGAACTTCCCTACTGTCCTACGAAAGCTTCATTAAAGGTTATTCTGAATCCTTCTAACCTTGTTGTCCTAGTGTGTATCCTGACAGAAGGTTTGACCAAAACCGCTATGGATTCGAACAAACTAATCCTGTGATTAATCCAGCTGGAATTTCCCGCCTGAGCTCGGTGAGCGGAGCTGCAGCGATTCCCACTTCCGCATCTGACGCTCCACCACCGCTGTTTACTTTCTGCCCTATGATGAAACCAGCGCCTTTCTCTGGCCGGGAGGAGGATTGCAACGGATTTCTCCTTCAGTGCTCACTCGCTCTAGAGGTACAACCATACAATTTCCCAACTGAGCGTTCAAAAATCTCCTTCATTATTTCACTCTTATCTGGCCGAGCACTTCAATGGGCAGAATCCATGTGGAATCAGACAGGACCGGTTACTGACTCTCTTCAAAACTTCATAACACACTTTAAAGAAGTATTTGGTTGTCCTGTAGGTGATTCATCAGTCTGTGAGCAGTTATATCACCTCCAACAAGGACAAATGTCTATAACTGACTATGCTATAAAGTTTAGAACCCTTGCCGCCACGCAGTGGATGGAATGAGAGAGCACTCATGACAACCTACCGTCAAGGATTAAATCCAGCCCTCAGATTACAACTCGCAATTTATGATGATGTCATGGGCCTTGAGAAGTTTATTCAACAATCTATCCGAGTCTCTCGCCGAGTTCAAAATTGTTACCCAGATCTTCACCAATCATCATATGCTTCCTCGTCTAGGCCTGCTGATATCCCAGATCACCGCGGGGTTGAGCCTATGCAAATTGACCATACCCGTCTTTCTCCATCAGAAAGAACCAGACGCATGACCCATAATCTCTGTCTGTATTGTGGGGACAACTCTCATTACATCGGTGGTTGTCCTGTCCGTCCACCTCGTCTCTTGGTGAGTTCAGTTGGTAGTCAGTCCCTCAATATTGCTCCTTTATCCACCACCGTTTCATTGATTTCTACTGATGTTACCATCTCAGTTACAGCCCTCATTGATTCAGGATCAGCGGGTAATTTCATCTCGGGCGACCTCTGCCGGCAACTTCAACTCCGAAAATCCTCTGCTCAACACCGTTCACAGCCAAATCAGTGACTGGAAAGACCTTGAATCCTGGGTATGTAAAACACAGAATAAAACCAATCACTTTAAGAGTCGGTTGTCTACACGAAGAACCATTCACTCCTTTGGTGTTAGAAAATTCCACTTCTGCGATCATTCTTGGCAGACCCTGGCTCATCCAGCACAATCCTGATGTCTCATGGAACAACGGAGAAATTCTGCGCTGGGGTTCTACTTGTTTCTCTACCTGCTTCCCTAAGCTTCCAAGACCTGCCTCTACTTCGTCTCAAACTATCTCCATTGCTGTGACATCTATCGAGAGCCCTCAAGCAAAAGCGGACCATGGAAATTCCACCCTGTTATGCCTCCTTTGCAGACGTATTTAGTCCTGAAAAGGCCTCTCATCTTCCCCACACAGACCTTGGGATTGCGCCATTGACTTGGAACCTGATACATCGGTGCCTCATGACCACATTTATTCTCTCTCCATCCCAGAACAACGAGCCATGGAAGAGTATATACAAGAAGCCCTAAATCAGGGGTACATTCAGTCCATCAACTTCGCCAGCAGCATCTAGTTTCTTCTTCAGTGGCAAAGAAAGATGGTGGTCTAAGACCTTGCATCGATTACCGGGCTTTGAATAAGATCACCATCAAGTTTCGGTACCCACTCCCTCTCGTACCCACATCACTTCGAACAGCTACGAGGCTTAGTATCTTCACCAAGCTTGACCTCAGAAGTGCGTATAATCTAATCCGGATACGAGAGGGGATGAGTGGAAGACCGCATTCATTACCCCCTCTGGCCACTACTGAATATCTTGTTATGCCGTATGGTCTGGTCAACGCCCTTCGGTGTTTCAAGATTTCATGAGCGAAATACTCCGTGATTTCCTCAACAAATTTGTGATAGTATATATTGATGACATTCTTATCTTCTCCCAAGACGAATCTTCACATCAACGACATGTCTCCAGTGTTCTCCAACGATTACTGAGATCACTCCCTCTTCCTAAAAGCAGAGAAATGCATCTTCCATCAAGATTCGGTTACTTTCCTTGGGTACATTGTGGGTAAGCAGGGGTGAAGATGGATGAAGGAAAGGTCGCGCAGTCACCTCATGGCCCACTCATCAAACAGTAAAAGAGCTCCAACGATTCCTTGGCTTGCAATTTCTATCGCAGGTTCATTAACAATTACAGTACCATAACCTCTGCTCTTACCTCTCTCCTGAAAGGAAACCAAAATCCCTGTCCTGGAACCTTGAAGCTGACCATGCCTTCCAGGCGTTGAAAAGCGAGTTCATCTCTGCTCCTCTTCTACGCCACCCTAACCCAGACCTCGCCTTCATCGTTGAAGTCGATGCCTCCACAACTGGAGTAGGTGCCATACTTTCTCAGCACCAGGGGATTCCCATAAACCTCTTCCCTGTGCCTTCTTTTCAAAAAAATTATCCCCAGCTGAACAGAATTATGATGTGGGTAACCGGGAACTCCTACGCCATCAAATTGGCTTTGGAAGAGTGGAGACATTGGCTCGAAGGGGCACAACATCCTTTCACGGTACTTACCGATCATAAGAACCTTCAGTATCTCAAAGAAGCCAAGAGACTAAACCCACGTCAAGCCCGTTGGGCTTTATTCTTCACTCGGTTCCACTTCTATATCACCTATCGTCCAGGATCCAAGAATACCCGTCGCGGATGCTTTATCCAGACTCCATGCCCTTCCAGACACCATTGATGAACCTGAACCAGTTCTGCCCACTACAGTTTTCGTCAATCCCATTCAATGGGACATTAATGATCAAATCCAGGAAGCCACGAGACTAGAACCTACTCCACCAGAATGCCCAGACACACTCACGTATGTCCCAGACGAATATCGCCTACCTCTCATCGAATCTGCTCATTCGTCAGTTGGTACGGGTCATCCTGGAGCGACACAGACTTACACTCTCCTACAGCAACGATATTGGTGGCCAGGCATGAGAAGGGAAGTACAACGCTTTGTCCAGGGGTGTCAAATTTGCGCTATATCTAAAACTCCATGTCACTTACCTTCTGGGAAACTATTACCTCTACCTATTCCTCAACGGCCGTGGTCGCATCTGGGTATTGATTTCATTACTGATTTACCTCCATCAGGAGGCAACACCTGCATTCTCATTATAGTTGACAGATTCTCCAAAGCCTGTAAACTGATCCCTTACCAGGCCTTCCTACAGCTCTTGAGACAGCCGAGAGCCTCTTCAACCAGGTTTTTCGTCATTTTGGCCTCCCTGAGGACATTGTGTCCGATCGAGGACCTCAATTCATCTCTCGGGTTTGGAAAGCTTTCTTTCTCTTCTCGGAGTGACGATAAGCTTGACATCGGGATATCATCCCCAGGCTAATGGGCAGACTGAGAGGAAGGTTCAAGAAATTAATCGTTTCCTCCGCACGTTCTGTCAAGATCATCAAGACACGTGGAATCAATTCCTTGCCTGGGCAGAATATGCCCAAAACTCCTTGCATCAGACCACCACAGGGCTAACACCTTTCCAATGTTTCCTAGGTTTCCAGCCACCACTGTTTCCATGGTCCGGTGAGCCTTCCGAGGTCCCTTCAAAGAGTGAAAGAGTGTGGAACGATGCCAATCATCATCTCCAACGGGCCATACACAGACACAAAAGATTTGCAGATGTACGTCGAAATGACACCCCTGTGTTTGAACCTGGTCAACTTGTCTGGCTCTCGACTCGAGACATCCGTCTACGCCAAACATGTCGTAAATTGAGCCCACGATATATCGGACCTTTTAAAATTCTCCATCAAGTCAATCCAGTCACATAAGCTTCACCTACCTCCTCGATTCAAGATTCACCCAGTTTTCCATGTATCTCTCCTGAAACCTCATTATCCTTCTGTTTTTCCTCCCACTACAGAGCCTGATTCTGACCAGACCCCTCCCTTACCTACCATTGAAGAGGACCCCATCTACTCAGTCCACGAAATCCTGGACTCCCGACGTCGGGGTGGTCGTATAGAATACCTTGTCGACTGGGAAGGTTACGGCCAGAAGAAAGATCTTGGGTTTCTCGAGACGATATCCTGGACCCGACTCTTCTCACTGAATTCCACCAACAACATCCACATCGACCAGCCCCACGACCTCGAGGCAGACCACCACGACGTTGGGGTCCTCGGTCCACTGGCGCGGACCCTGGAGGGGGGGGTAATGTCAGGAGGCAATCAGGCTCACTCACATCCACAACACAAAGATCACACTCACCCGAATACTAATCACCTGCACCTGTCATCAATCCAGCAATCACCAGCACTATTTAAGAGCACAACTCACCTCCAGTCTCTGTCAAACCTTGAACGAGGAAATATCCACTAACCTGCTCTCTGTGCTTTTCAGACGATTGTTCCTGAGACTATTCCAGTCTGTTTCCTCGGTACACCCTTGTGTTACTTACCTGTTTTCCCTCGTCCAGAGACTCCTCCATCTCCCTGGTGTTCATACGCCACGTCCTTTGGATTGTGATACTTACCACACTCAAGCCTGCCGTTATCTGCAAGAGAAAAGACGGTCATTCATCAGTATTATACTCACAGCGCCCGTTGATGCATCTGAACTTCCCTACTGTCCTACGAAAGCTTCATTAAAGGTTATTCTGAATCCTTCTAACCTTGTTGTCCTAGTGTGTATCCTGCCACTTAGTGAGTATTGATTCTGACTACCACCCCTGGTGTTGTGAGTTCGAATCCAGGGTGTGCTGAGTGACTCCAGCCACGTCTCCTAAGCAACCAAATTGCCCCGGTTGCTAGGGAGGGTAGAGTCACATGGGGTAAACTCCTCATGGTCACGATTAGTGGTTCTCACTCTCAATGGGGCACGTGGTAAATTTTGCTTGGATCACGGAAAGTAGCATGAACCTCCACATGCAGAGTCTTCGTGGTGTGATGCACAACGAGCCACATGATGCCTATCGAAGATGCGTGGGTTGACTGTCGTAGAAGTGGAGGAGACTGAGACATGTCCTTCGCCACCCAGAGTGAGGTGAGTAACGAGGACCTATTAAATAGTGGGAATTGGGCATTCCAAATTGGGAGAAAAGGATACAAAAACAAAAAAACATTGGATCTATTCACAGCCCTACTTAATATTAAAATATGTTTTGTATCAACTTGATACAGAAGCACTGGTAGATTTGAGATCACAAAAAAATTATTAAAACATTCAGGGCTTTACTAAAAACACTCTGGGTTTAAGCCCCAGTAGCTCACCCCAAGTGCTGCACATTCAAAGATGCAAAAATATTTTACCAATCAGATAATTACGATTTCATAATAACGATAATTCCAACATAATGTGAACACACTATTAATCCACACCTTGCATGCAGCCAGCCATTCAGAATAAATAATTAAACAATGGTGTGTAATTATATTTCACACTGTATATAGTTTTTAACTGTCAAAACACAAAATCCTAGTACAAACATTTAGGAGGTGAGAATAGTCTTTCTGATATATAGATAAAAATGCTAATACACTTGTATTTGTTTATGGTGATGACATGCTGCACTCTCCAGGTATTTCTACATGTCAAAACTATAAACTCATTAATAAACCTCACTAAAATAACCCAAATTCCCAGAATGCCCAACTCCATCCATCCATGTTCTCATCAGCTGTCATTACTGAGAGAGAGAGAGAGAGAGAGAGCGCATATTCTGGGTTTAAGCAAAGCAGATGTTATTTGCGCTAATGGATCTCTCAGGAGCCATGCACAGCTATTTCTGGTTACTCTCCCTCCCAAATAACACGTACCAGTGAGAGTAATGTCTCACAGGTTAATAAACCTCTTTCTAAGCAATCTAGTTTTTCTGAGAAAAACATTTGTGTAATTTGACAATGACTTTAAAATGCAATAATCTGGTCTATTTTAAATTATATTTTACATTATGTAATTGAGAACTATGTGATGCCATAGAAGAAAATGCTGATGCTTGAGACCTAAATAATTAACTATATACAGTATAGATTTATTTATCCATTTGTCAAAGGCTTAGTTCACACAAAAATGTAAAACGTATATGAAGTTAGTAAGAATGTTAGGGCTGACAGCGTAAGAGGCTACATTTTGCCTAAAAACACTTTTTTGTGCTCTAATGAAGGAAGAAAGCCTTACAGATTTGAATCAAAATGAGTTAATGATGACAGAATTGTCTTTTTTGGGTGAACTGTCTCTTTAAATTATCTATTTTCTTGTGAAGAGCTTTCAAACAGCCTTCCTTAACAGACTTCAAAAAACTTGGTGTGGGTCTGCAAGTGGTCACCTTGACAACAGTTACCATTCCGCTGATGACTGGCTTGTTTAGTTGCTAGGTGACCACTGATGGAGCTAGTGGCCCATGGTGTCCTAAACCATAAACCCCTTTAAACTGTTTCCCGCTTAGTCTCTCTCTCTCTCTCTCTCTCTCTCGGATTACTGTTCAGTTCTAAATATCAATCAAACAGTCCAGCGTGGCCTCTGTCCATTTGCTTATGCGTCAGACTCCCCAGGGATGAAAGAGCTAGCTGCCATACGTAGAATGAAATTTGGACACATTGACCCTCTCACACCCGTTTCAGGGGTCTGCAAGTGTTTGAACCAGAATTAATCAATCTGTCTGTTAGTTTTGTATACTATGTCATAACATGTATTATCAACCTCGCTGAAAAGACCAGCATGCACGGTCATCAGCATATGTTGTTTTTGAGATGCTTGTCCCTTGCATGGGATGCTGTTTAATGCTTAAAGATGAAGTGAAACAACTTGCCAGGCACAGCAACACAGACTCATCCAGTGGCGTGAGTTTCTTGCTGGAGTGTTTAGGAAACCTGTGTCAAAACAGTCATAGATCGCAGCAGTGCTTGCCCACTTTTTAAGCTAAAATGTATTTGACAATTGGACAAAAAGACAATTATCCAAAACAGTGTGTGTACTTAACATGTTTAAATATGGAATGAGCTACAATACCATAAAGCATTGCAAATGACAAAATTGATGGAAACATATAAAACTATTGATTTAATGTTTTCCATTATAAGTATAAAACTAGTATATTTAAAGTGTATTGCATAACATTCAGATATATACAAATATATATAGTAGTAGTTTGAGAG
Organism: Xyrauchen texanus; assembly: GCF_025860055.1. Classification (NCBI taxonomy): domain Eukaryota; kingdom Metazoa; phylum Chordata; class Actinopteri; order Cypriniformes; family Catostomidae; genus Xyrauchen; species Xyrauchen texanus. The sequence continues at coordinate 23,883,561 of NC_068315.1, forward strand.
TAGAGAGACTGATTCATCTACATCAGTGCATCATGTCTGATGGTGCTCGCTACTTGGCTATTTCGTCGCAGTTTGTTGCTGCATTGACCTGCAAAACCATTCAATATGCAACTCTTTCTCGATTCACTTGATGCAAATGCATTTATCCAATACTAATTTGCATGTTCACAACTCATGAAAGCTAATTGGTCAGTTTGTGTGTGTATATTTCTTAACACTGTCTGTCAATCAAAGATCAGAGATGCTTAAATTATATCTACATTTCTAGCATATGTGATCTGTAAAATGTTCATTAAAAAAGTATGTATTAATGAATTTTGTTCAAATTGACTACATGAACACTAAAGTTTAAAAAAACTCTCCCTCCAAAACATCCCAGTGACTAAAAGGGCAAGAGCTTTTAAAGCTTCTTCATGTAATCCACATCAACACACATTCGCAGGGCACACTCTTGCCGTTAATGTGTTTCCAAGCCCCCTCACATGACGGCTAACCTCTTTTGCTCTGGAAAAACTATGTATGCACTATTCCAACTCATGGCACACTCTTCAAAGCTTTCTCATGCGGTGCTCTCTACCTTTCCATCTACGTATCACTCAGAGATTGTCCAGTGTCCCTTTCCTTTTGCTCTTTGGACTTAATCTTGTCATTTGTTTTAATAATCCATATATACACTATGTTTGCCCCCTGGAATTGATTTTCAGGAGAATTTCTTCTTCTTTGATGATGTAATTTTTTCCCACATCAGTTTAATCGATTCATTTTTCAATATGAACAGTATTGCCTGTTACCTATAAAATCAAATCAATATCAAAGTCAAAATCTGTAAATAAGGCACAAGATATTATAATACAATAAATGCTAGAAGACATTTTAAATAATTGGCTGTTCGCTATGGTAGATTATACAGCTCTCTACTCCCTACTGTCACAATCAATTTTGATGGAATCACTGTTTTCTTTAAATTCAGTGTTTTTGGACATGTGCGTGGGCGGCTGTGGCTCAGCTGGTAGAGCGGGTCGGCCACTAATCGCAGGGTTGGTGGTTTGAATCCTAGCCCACACGACACATGCCGAAGTGTCCTTGGGCAAGACACTGAACCCCAAGTTGCTCCCAATGGCAGGCTAGCACTTTACATTGCAGCTCTGCCGCCATTGGTGTATGAATGTGTGTGTGTGAAAGGGTGAATGAGACGCAGTGTAAAGCACTTTGAATACCGTTAAGGTAATTTTTTCATGTAATCAGCAACATATTCAACAACACTCACCTCTGACAGAGTGAATAGAGATTTCTGACAGCTACAGGTTATTATGATGTCCACAGAGGCACTAACATATAACTAGAAATGAGTAGCAGAGAAATTACCTAAGGTCAATTTCCCCATATTTTAAAAATCTGGACATTGTTTGTCACTTTAGGTGGCATAGTTCCCAGAGTCTTGGTTAATATCTGAACCTTTTACATGGTTAAATCTACATTCATCAAACACTGCTTTATGACATGCTGCTACCTGCTTACTTGATGAGGGGAAAAAACAGCTGTTAAGTATGTTCATTTTCTTATGGTTAATTAATGCTTCTGTTATGCTTAAACATAATGACACCTGTGATGTTCAGGTCAAAAATGACAGATATAGAGTTCAATAGATTTTCAGTAGATTTACAGCACACTTGTCTATTAATTATATGAACGAGAAAATTGGCGTAGGCTTACATTCAGGTTTTAACACTGAATAAAGGCTGCTATACTAGCATTTTAACTGGAAAGAATGCCACTTATTTGTTAGTTATGGTACTACACATGTATAATAGATATACAGTCAATCTTTAGCTTTACTGTAAGAATTTACACTTCTTAAAATACTCATAGATACCCATATTACTTACAAATTTATTTAGTCTGAAAAAACATAATAACTGTTTATATTCTGCAACATTACAACCATTGGAAGATTGAAGAATTTTCTAAAACTTTACATCATCCACATGATAAATACTTTGCTGTAATCCTAAAGTAGAGATAATATATATCTACTGCCTCCTGGTGAAAGTTTCTGTACTTCTGGAAGTTGAAGAAGTTGTAATATGATTTCTAAAATGTCTGCCTTCATAATAGAGAGATCTTGTGACACTCTTTACTCAATAGAAGCTTCACAGTTGAAAACCAGTATTATTTACGCTGGGGTCAGAGTTGACCCAAACATAAAAGGTTTTGACAAATATTATAAAAAACTTTTATTTACATATTCATTTAGTCAATGTTGAAGATAAACCAAATTCATTTTGAACAAACTTAATAAAAAGATAAGTTTTCTTTTTTTTACTGTTTTTAACTGTTAAACGGGACAAAAATGACCCAAACATAAGAGAAGGGTTAATTGCCGTTATATATAATTTTTTAATTTATTCTGATCTGCCAAGTAGACAAAACTACTGAAACCCACCTTGATTCTTATACAGAATCAAGGTGGGTTTCAAACATCTTGTGTTTAGGCCAGATAAATGCAGAAAATTAACAACCAAGAGTTCTTAAAAGGATCACCAAAAATGTTTGGGCTGATCAAAAAAGTTCATTCATAATTTACTGACCATCATGTTGTGACAAACCCTTATGAAAATCTTTCTTCTGCAGAACAAAAAAGGAGGAATTTTTAAGGATGTCCCTTTGCTGATTTCAATACATTAACAGTTGATGGTGACTCACTTATGAAAGGACCCGAAAGAATACAAAAAGTAGTCCATGCGACATGTGCATCATATTCTGATTCTTTTGAAGGCATACGATCAATTTGTGGGATAAACAGATCAAAATACAAGTTATCTTATAGTAGAAATCTGCACGTTCATGAGTGCATGAGAGACGCTCATTCAGGTGTTCATGCAAGAACCTCCGCATTTACACCTGGTCTTTTCATGACCAGATATCTAAGTCAGTACGACAGGCTAGAATAGTGTATTGTCATCAGATGTTCAGCATCATGGAGAAACGTGATTCACACAGCACTAATTTCCAGCTTTCTGTCATCTCTTCCCATAATCCCAGTTGGGCATCATTCCATAGCCTGGTTTATTACTATAGCAACATGCCAGAAAAGGGCTACACTGCCTCACTTGCATATAGCAATGTAGAAAGTCAGTCCTAAAGATCAGAATAGTAAAACAAGTCATAGTTGTCCACAGTGTGTGTACTACTGTATTTACATGCATTTGTTTAAAGAAACTAGCTGTTTCACATGAAATGTGAAATGAGAATAACTTTTATAGCCCACATTTAATGAAGGCTCATTCAGACACTTGTGTTTATATATCGTAAGAGTAGTCAGGCAATCGTTATGGTGTATAAGTTTGTATGTCTGCCTAGTAGACTGGCTGTCAGATGTTGCAGACAAAACACTACAAAGATATTTAGCCAGAATGTCTGAATGTCATTGCATTATTTAACAAAATTTCAAGCCAAGTGGCATCTGCAATCTTTTCTCAGAACGAACTTCACTTTTTAAGCCATATTTGAAATACCTTGAACTATTTTAAGGTAATTTTCAGTATGTGAATTAAGTCAGTTTCCTCACGTTCACACTGGTGTCCTAACAGATTAACCTTACGAACTGTGCACATTTTTCTCTTATTAGAGTGGAGGATGATACTTAATTTAATGAACTATAATGTTTTAATGATTGGTAAAGTGAGGATTCAGAGTGAAATAATCTATATCTTAGTGTGCTGTTTTGGAGAAAATTCCTAACAACTTTTCTGATTAGGTCAAAAAAAGACCTGGTAGAATAGCCTACAATAGATATACTGCACACATCCATTTTGACTGTAAACATGAACATTGATATTTGTTTGTTTTTCACATTAAACAAGCTTTTATAGTGACATTTCATCTGGGATGAACGCCACATATGTGACAGTGGTGGTACTATTCTTTTACAGTAGAATGAGTCAATTCCATTGAAAAGGTCACAACACATATCTATGGATTGGGATATCATTGAGACTTGAGGATGGTCTCTTTTGACTTGGGCCAGTAAGCAATTATCTAGCAACCATTTAGTAATGCCCTAGTAACCTCTTAGCAATGCCCTAGGAACCACCTAAAACACCCTGATATTGGAATTGCAAAATATAAACTAGTATCATAAATTATTTTACTTATTCATTTATTCATTGTTGTGGAGAATCCAAAGGCATTTTGATTAAATGGAAGATTTAGATTAGCTTTTCATTTTTTAACTCTTAAACGTGTCAAAAATCGCCCGAACATTACAGGAGGGAAGTAAAAATGAAGAGAGATCCCTTTATCACAAATTTTTGAGACGGTGGTATAAAATCACTTATGCCATTACCCATAGGTATGCCCACACAACATGGGGAATTCACTAACAATGTATTGCACTTGTTAAAAGTTTTGTATATTTGCACACACAGGTATTTGTTTTGTGCCTGATTCACTAAAGGAGTCATGCAAATCAGGCAACAGCACAAAGAATCTTCAAAAATCTGTGTTGAACGCAATTTGCGCAATTTTGAGAGCTACAAATTGGTGGATGCTATGATCTGACTCTGCGCAGTATCACTTCTTGAATCAACTCTATAACATGCGCTTGACTACACTGTGCATATATATACAGTATATATATATATATATATATATATATATATATATATATATATCCATCAGGTTGTTTCAACATCATTTGGTAAATTACTGCTGCCATGATCAAAATAATGTACACAAACATGTTTTTTTACTAAAACTTCAGTTACCACCTACTTGTCTCAGGCAGCAGCATGAGATAAATTGTGCCGGGCAAACTGCACATTTTCGTGAATGAAGCGCAATCTATAATGAGCCTAATTTACATAGAGAGGAGGTGTGTTTGTGCAGAAAAGAATGAGAATTATTTCATTTAAATACTGAAGACGCAGCGCTATTTCAGTGCTGATTGTGCCGATTTAAACTAGATTGCTGATGTGAATAAGAAAGTTTGTACTTAAATACCTTGCAACTGTTTAGTGAATTTGCCCCAAAATCTGCTCCCTCAAAATGCAAATAGCACTTGTTACCATTTATGCAACCATGATTACTTCCTGGATTCAACGTGGGATCTGAACCCATGTCTACCAATGCGCCGACACATTGTGCATCCAGTTGCACCAAAGGGGACAGTAAACACTAGAGCCAATACAAAAATGTCTCATAGGAGATGCCGCTTGTCGGTGAGTCTGCATAATGTGGCCGATCTTAGGGTACCAGAATGCTAAAAAAAAACATTCCGACTTCCAGTGTGATCATATTGACATATTCCCCACCTCCTGTATGTGCAATTCGACTTATTTGATTAGAAGAATGTAATACTCTTAGCTCCATTTAACAAATTTTACAAGGTTTAAATCCATTCCAAAATTGCACAGATTATACCCCAGAATCACCCCAGAAAAAGTGAATAAGACTGCAGATTCCATCTGGGCCAGTCCCACGCACACCATAGACTGTCAGTGGCAGAAGGAGCGGCTGGCATGCTACTACTCTGATCGCCCACTTGGCTACATCAAATTAACCTACTTTCTCTGTCTCTTCCTTCTAGTTATGTGGCCATTGTTTGGTAACACTTACAATGCACGTGTGTGAGTGGGAGATGAGATGAGATGGGGTCATTTAGATCAATTTTGGAAGTTGTTTAGAACAATAAGTTCGTCTGTATGACACACTCTGTGAGTGTAATACAGCACGAAATTAGATGGTTCAGACGCAGATTGTCTTGATATTAGTCTCCAGAGCCCAGGAATTGGGTCAATGTGCATGGGAATAGCAAAGTTTGATGTTGAAGTCCTTAAAAGGTGTCCATCAAGCATGACATCTCTCCTCTCTTCGGTCCTCTCCTGTGATTAGGTTAATTTCCTTTTACCCTTAATGTTTCGTCTCTCACCATATTAGCCTAGTTTTTCCCTAGGATTCCATTTTATCCCCCTCCACAAGGCTACAATTAGGTCAAGAGCTGTCATAAGGCTAGTTATTGCAGTGAAAGCTACCATTTTGGTAATGAATGTGTCTATATCATGTTACACTGTGCCTACAGACATGAAATGATTGCCCTTGACATCACTGCTTTGGTAAGATAGCCTGCTTGTGATTGGTCAATAGAATGTGATTAACCCTCTGTCGAAGAATTACTTCAATCAAATGTGTTTGAAGAGCATGTAGGTTATCATTTATGAAAGGGTACTGGATGTCTTTTTCTGGAGAGGTAAATGTAACATGGGCTTCTTTGTATTAAATTAATGTTTCCTAGTACGTTCTAAAATGCACTTGGGTGGTCGCACATTAGTTCCTGCTGCATGTAGAGATGATTCAGCTTGCATTGATAATGAGTTAATGGAAAAGCTCATAATATGAACATATGTCTTCCCTTTTGAATAAGTTAAAGGAATAGTTCATCCAAAAATGAGAATTCTCTCATCATTTACTCACCCTCATGCCACCCCAGATGTGTATGACTTTCTTATATCAACAGAACACAAATTATGATTTTTAGAAGAATATTTCAGCTCTGTCTGTCCATACAATGCAAGTGAATGGGTGCCAACATTTTGACAGCAAAAAGCACATAAATTCATCATAAAAGTAATATATATGACTCCAGTGTTTTAATCCATATCTTCAGAAGTTATATGATAGGTGTGGGTGAGAAACAGATCAATATTTAAGTCTTTAAATATAATAATAATAATTTATATTTAAAATATAAATTATTTTCCCTGCCCAGTAGAGGGTGATAAACATGCAGAATGCGAATCACCAAAAACACAAGAAGAATATGTAAGTTAATGTTTACGGTGAAGATTGACTGACGATCACTTCTGAAGACATTGATTTAAACACTGGAGTCTTTTTATGCTGACTTATGTGATTTTTGGAGCTTCACAATTTTGGCACCCATTTACTTGCATGGACCAAGTTTGCTGAAAAATCTTTATTTATGTTCTGCAGAAGAAAGAATGTCATAAATATCTGGGATGGCATGAGAGTAAGTAAATGTTAATTTTAGTATATTTAAAGTTTTGGGTGAACTATCTTTTTAACTCTGAGGTGGGGGAATGGAAGAGCTGCAGTATACTGAAAAGAATTGTTTTTATTTTAGCTTTATATTTTTGTCATTTTCATCCTTGTTTATTTACATGTGTTCACTGATTCATCACTGGATTATTAGGAACACCATACTAATACTGTGTTTGACCCCCTTTCGCCTTCAGAACTGCCTTAATTCTACGTGGCATTGATTCAACAAGGTGCTGAAAGCATTCTTTAGAAATGTTGGCCCATATTGATAGGATAGCATCTTGCAGTTGATGGAGATTTGTGGGATGCACATCCAGGGCACGAAGCTCCCGTTCCACCACATCCCAAAGATGCTCTATTGGGTTGAGATCTGGTGACTGTGGGGGCCATTTTAGTACAGTGAACTCATTGTCATGTTCAAGAAACCAATTTGAAATGATTCCAGCTTTGTGACATGGTGCATTATCCTGCTGGAAGTAGCCATCAGAGGATGGGTACATGGTGGCCATAAAGGGATGGACATGGTCAGAAACAATGCTCAGGTAGGCCGTGGCATTTAAACGATGCCCAATTGGCACTAAGGGGCCTAAAGTGTGCCAAGAAAACATCCCCCACACCATTACACCACCAGCCTGCACAGTGGTAACAAGGCATGATGGATCCATGTTCTCATTCTGTTTACGCCAAATTCTGACTCTACCATCTGAATGTCTCAACAGAAATGGAGACTCATCAGACCAGGCAACATTTTTCCAGTCTTCAACTGTCCAATTTTGGTGAGCTCTTGCAAATTGTAGCCTCTTTATCCTATTTGTAGTGGAGATGAGTGGTACCCGGTGGGGTCTTCTGCTGTTGTAGCCCATCCGCCTCAAGGTTGTGCGTGTTGTGGCTTCACAAATGCTTTGCTGTATACCTCGGTTGTAACGAGTGGTTATTTCAGGCAAAGTTGCTCTTCTATCAGCTTGAAACAGTCAGCCCATTCTCCTCTGACCTCTAGCATCAACAAGGCATTTTTCGCCCACAGGACTGCCGCATACTGGATGTTTTTCCCTTTTCACACCATTCTTTGTAAACCCTAGAAATGCTTGTGCGTAAAAATCCCAGTAACTGAGCAGATTGTGAAATACTCAGACCGGCCCGTCTGGCACCAACAACCATGCCACGCTCAAAATTGCTTAAATCACCTTTCTTTCCCATTCTGACATTCAGTTTGGAGTTCAGGAGATTGTCTTGACCAGGACCACACCCCTAAATGCATTGAAGCAACTGCCATGTGATTGGTTGATTAGATAATTGCATTAATGAGAAATTGAACAGGTGTTCCTAGTAATCCTTTAGGTGAGTGTATAGCAGGGGTGTCAATCTCATTTTGGGTCGTGGCCCTGATTGGACCAAGCGACATTGCTTGTCAGCCAAATTAATATTTATACGGTGTGTGTGTGTGTGTGTGTGTGTGTGTGTGTGTGTGTGTGTGTGTGTGTGAGCAAGGGAGAACAGTTGGGTCTTTAGACTTAAAAAGATCTAAGGTTGGACAAGACCTAATCAATAGCAGCAAAGCATTCCACAAGTGAGGGCCCATGACAGAAAAAGAACGATCACCCATAGTTTTAAGACACACAACACACAAGTTTCTTGGAACACACAACAGTTGACACTGAGAAGATCTTAAAGACAATGGAGTCTGATATTGGTAGAGAAGATCATAAATATTAAGTGGTGCCAGCCCATGGAGGTCCTTATATACCAACAATAAAACCTTAAACTGAATCCTGTATGAGACCGGTAACCAGTACAAAGAAGCCATGACCGGAGAAACACTTTCATATTACCTAGTTCCAGTCAGGAGCCTTGCAGCTGCATTTTGCAAAGCCTGAAGATGAGATAGTAATGCTTGAGATTCACCTAAATGCAGTGCATTACAATAATCAAGTGTAGAAGAGATAAAAGCATGGATTACAATCTCCAGATCCTTTAAAGTCAAAAAAGGTTTTAATTTTGATATTTGCCTGAGTTGGAAAAACTGCCTCTAACCACAGCTTTTATTTTTTTTATTGAATTTTAATTGAAAGTCAAAGATGACACCAAGGTTGCGTGCCTCTGTATGAAGATTAGAGGCCAAAGGCCTTAAATGATTAGTTAAATTATTAAAAGAATCAGCTTTGCCAAAAAATAAAACTTCTGTCTTAGAATCATTGACCTGGAGAAAATTAGTCACCATCCATCTTTTAATATATTTAAGACAACTCAGCAAATATTCTATTGCAGAATTATCAGTGGATTTTAAAGGAAGATGGCACTGAATATCATCTGCATAACAATGATAATCGATTTTGTAGTTCTGAAAGTTAGACTGTAATGGTAATATATTTAACGAGAACCAGAGTGGTCCCAAAATCGAGCCTTGAGGTACTCCACAGGTGATGGAAGGCAGAAGAATGATTGCCAATCTCAACAGAAAAATGTTCTCCCCTTAAGATAAGTTGAGAACCACTCTAGAGCAGTGTCTTGAAGGCCCACCCAATTTCTTAACCAGTCTAAAAGAATATTGTGTTCAATGGTGTCAAAGGCTGCGCTAAGATCCGGGAGAATTAGAATGGCACTTTTACCTGAATTAACCGCAAGCAACAGATAATTTGACACTTTGATAAGAGCAGACTCTGTGTTATGTTTGACTTTGTCTGAATTTATCTAACTATATTTATCTAAAATACAATTTCTCAGCAAGAATCCTGAAAGTTAATTGAAAACAACCTTTTCCAGGACTTTAGAAAAAATGACAGTTTGGAGATAGGGCGATAATTTTTGAATCGCGCAACAGCATGTTTAAAACAGAATGGAACAACTGCATTAATAAGACTGCTATTTATTATTGACATGAGGCTAGGTCCCAAAATGTCTAAAACCTCTCTAAAAATGTGAATGGGAACAACATCCAGTGAACAGCCAGCAGGCTTCATGTGCCAAATCACATCTACTAAATAAGAAAGAGTTATAGATCCAAACATTAAAAGGTGAACCGAACACTGTAGAGAAATTAAAGGAACTAAATCAGGAGTAGTGATGCCAGATTTAATACCATCAATCTTAGAAATGAAAAATTGCAGAAAACTATCACAAACTCCCGAATTAGATTCAGGAAATGTGGTTGCTGTAGGCTTTAATACTGCATTAATTTTACTAAATAAAACTTTAGGGTCATGTGAATTTCTTGAAATTAAATTATGTTTAGATGCCTTGACAGAACTTTGGTATTCAATCATGCTGTCTCTCAAAATTTCATACGACACTTTTTCCACTTTCTTTCTGCTTTCCTCCATTTCTGTCTGAGCACCTGAACACTGTCTGTTTAACCAGGGCTGTACCCTGGGTTTAGGAGTGTGACATTTAAAAGCTACAACATCCAGAATCTCAGTGCATACAGAGTTGAATGAGGAGACCAATTCTTCTATGTCCAGACCTGGATGTTGAGACTCAATGGTGCAAAAGAAACGAGAAGAGCCACAAGCAGTTGAAAAATGGCTAGATGTGGTAGAATTGATAGAACTAACTGATAGGACACTTTCAATAACCACATTTGAAACAGGAAAGCCTAATGACAACATCAGATCCAATGTGTGACCTTGCCTAACAGACTGAGTCAAATTAACCGACTCAATGAGATAAATTCTTCAACCAAGGGCTTACTCGGGCAACAAACATGAATATTAAAATCACAAAGGATTAAGAGACTGTCAGAATGAGGCATGATACAAGTGTAGGGAATAAATGAAACATGACATTTAGAACTGAGTTTTAAATTGCCCTCATTCTCACACCATTATATGTAAGGATATTTGGTATGCTAAATTTAGAAGAGAATTTAGGGTCTCGAAATGGTGTGTGAGCTAGTGAGCTATGGACTAAATTAAACTGTCCTTATTGCACCTTATTTAATAATGACATGTATAGCGGAATTAGTCGTGTTCGACAACCATAATAAATTAGATAAATGACAAATAACTAGATTACTTGTTTTAATGGATTCTCTACCATTGAAATCATAATTTCTAGTCTAGTTGTATCAGCACACAATTTCTACTGTAAGGAATTAGCTTTAATAAGTGAATTATGATTAATTCACTTATTGGAGTGATATTATTTTCAAGGCTTATTGAAAATAATATCACACATATTTAGGTACAGCTTTGAAGTGAAATCTTTTAGAAACAGGGATGATATTATTTATCAAAATATACCACAGTCACGTCGTCTTTGAACACAGACAAACTTTATTATTATTCTAAACATAAATCTAATCTAACACATATATACATAATCCAGGTTGGTGAACAGAGTGACAGAATATTAAATAAATGATCAGTGAAAATGATCTTTATGGAGTCTGTTGACAATACCTTAAGAACCATTTATTCTTTGAGTCTACATCGATTTGCTATTGGATTATTTAATTAATTAAATTATTTAATTAATACACCAGCACTTTGAGCACAATATTGGAGATGTACTTGCATGTCTTTATGGTGTTTCCTTGCGTTCTTTGTGTTGCTTGGTTCTTGGTGCTTGGTCGAAAGTTCGTACCGTCGATGTTTTAATCCCTGTATGATCTAAGTTATTGTCTGTTTGAATGATCATTTTGAAGCGAGGCGTAGACAGCGATGAGTTTTCTCGGGACGTCGAGTCCCGAGACTTCCTTGGACCTCACATGGCGAGGGGCCTGGCCGTCAGCGGAGCGACCAGACGAAGCACTTGCAGGCAGAAGAGCGGAGAGCCGAAGAGTTTCAAGAGCCACACAAAGAGAGGATGAAGAGAGAAGAGCAAGGGAGCGTGTTCTTCCTGTTTGGAAATATTTTAACTGAAATTGGCCGCATCCCCATAGGTGTCTTGCGCCAATCAGAAGTGACTTTTCAGAGTCACATGGTCAACTGGGCTGTCTTTAACGACAGTTGAGTTATGGTCCTTTGTTTCAGAGTCTTAAAAAATTCCCGCAAAAAAAATTGTGAATATTTAATCATGAGCTTTTATATCTTGAGAATGGTACAAGAGACATGATATTCGTTGTCATCAGCTTCCTATGCATACACCAGCGAGGTACATCAGGCTATAATCATTAATTTGTCAGTTATACAAGTTACCACAGTTCAAAGCAATTGTCCGAATGCCTAACAAGACTAGGTATTGTATGAACTGTGTTTTTAAATGCATTCTGTACATTTTGGAAAGTTGATTCAGCAAAGTACTGTGACTTTGTGTGAGATGTTTCTGGATTAAGGAATGTCTTAGTATTTGAGTCGTGCAAATCTGATGGTCCTTGTAACCTTACACAGAACAAACTGGTTTACTCTGTGTGGGGAATCCAGCAGAGGGCCTGTAATTTATGATGTGGAAACATTCCAAACTGAAAGGCTGGGTTTTTCTTTGATCCAAATCATGTTGTTGGAATTCTTCTGCATATATAATCTTACACAAGATATAAATTCTGAAAATTCAGCAATAAAATCCTTATTATACTTAAGAGGTATACATAAGAGCACAAAGAACAGGACTACTCAGGTCCACTTTAAACAGCTGAACCTCAAAAATAGAATATTGTTCTGCCAGATGGCAATTTAAATAATTTAAAAAAATTGAGTCTACCCCTCCACCCGTGGTGCTTGGAGAGCTCATAAATTCACAGTGATCAGGGGATGCTTCTGCTGAAGGACTCAAATCGCTAACACTTAATCAAGTCTCAGTCATAAAGCGAAAGTCCAACTTCTGGGCTGAAATAAAGTCACTGATTAAGAAAGTCTTGTTAAGGAGAGATCTTACATTTAACAAAGCCATCTTCAGAGTGGTTGAATCGTTTGAAGGAAAGAGAAAAGTTGAGATGACAACAGCGGGACATAACCAAGGGAATGGTGATTGGCGAAATTCACCCCTCTCCTACTACGACTGTTAAATCTCTCTGATTCGTTCTTTCCGAATGCTCTGGAAATACAGGAACAAGACAAACATTCCTCACGGCAAAAGCGCGGTGCAATCTCCTCAAACGAACCAAGACACCACCAGGCTTCCCTCATCTCCTATTGCGTTTCCTTTCATGCAATGAGCAGTCCGGAATGCAGCAAATATCCGCAGCAATGCCAAAACAGGATGATCAGAAGCATTTTGGCTTCCGGGATTCCAACTGCAGAGATCTGTCATAGTGTTGAATATTTAAACTGTATATATAAATTAACTTTTTTTAAATAACTTGTAAATTTTTTATAAATGTAAATACATTGGCAGTGGATAGTGACCAATTCTTCAAGCGTCAAAAGTATAATAAATAATAGCTTGCAACTTTTGCATTGTTTTGATGATATACTGTAAGTTTTGGTGAGAAAAAAAATGAAATCAAATCATTTTTTTGTAAAAATCTTCACCGACCATTGCTCTCCTGTTCACACGCATGGGAGTACATGACAGCAACAGTTCACTCAGCTCCCGCTCACATCATGGGCCATTGCACCCAAAGTGAGAAACCAATGTTGTTGCTACAACCAGAGATTAACCACCACAGAGATTAACAACAGCGAAACTCAACACATGTGTGTTAACCTGATTTTAGTGAAATAATAAGTGCAAATAGATTTATTTGGGGTCAATTGCTGATCAAATGAAGGCGAGCATATTTGAATTTTTTGGGATGGGCAGAGACATTAAACTGGTTAACGGGTTAGCTATTTCTATAACTTAGTGACTATTTGCGCTCCATTACTCTGGTGGAAACAGGATTTTACGACAAACCGCTGTAGTAGCTTTGGGTATAATTACTGTATGTGTATGTATTGTCACGCTGGAGATCCGGGTTCGAATTCCTCAGCCTGACATATTTTTTCCCATGTCTCTTCTCTTAATATTTCCTATAATACTATTTAAAGTAATAAATAAAAGTGATTCCTTGCAGTGATTTGGTCACAGTGAAGGTCGGGGAGTTGAGAAAAGGATTTGATCCTGATAAAATTAACAATAGTTCCCCTTCTGTCACTCATTCGATGTTGTGTCGAATGTAGTGATACAAGAGGTCTTTCTTGAGAGCCTCGTGTACCTCTGAACTTGAGAAAAGGCCAATGAGAAATTGGAAGAATTAATGAAGGTGCTTAAAATTATAAGCTTCACATTTCCCTCCAATAATGATCCCTATTCACTTCACTTGTAAGTGCCTCATTGTAATTTAAATGAATCAACATTACTGTGTGCCACAAATGCAGTTGATTGATCTTAACTTGTATTAAACTCTGAATATTCCTTTACTAAAAATGTTTTACTAAATTGTTACTAAAGAATATTAACCATTTTATAAATAAAAAAATTGTCATTTTTATTTTTGTGGCATTGTCTTTAATAACCATGAACAAATGTTATTTGCCAAGAACAAAATTTATTTTGTGGTGTTTGGTGAATAAATCCTGTAAAATGTAATATAAAATAACACCATGATTCCAGACTTAAAATGAAGGTACAGTTCATCTGTTGTGTATTATGTTTCATAAAGGCAACAAAAAGCATATGAACACATATGTTGCTTAAAGCTGATCCCCTCATTGTTGATCTGTATGACGTCTTTAAAAGCAATCTGTTTCTCTCACTGAAACACAATAGGCTTTTCGTGTTTTCTCTGTCTCTTGCCTTTATCACCAGAGTGAAATAACAACCAGGTAACACTGTCCAATTACATTCTGACCTGCTGAATGACGACAACTATTGCACTTCTTTAGACCAACAGTCAGTGTAAATAGACATTCCCTCAATTTGTTTAATGTTAAATATGACTTGGTGTTCATTTCCTATTATCGGTGCTCAATATAAAATGCAGATGAGATGAATAATGCTCAGTCTCTCTCAAGTGTGCAATTGAGGATGACATGTAATAATATAGAACTCAGCTGGACTCATGAACTCTCTATTAACATCCAAATCAGCTTTGCAATCAACAAAAGTCATGATCAAAGACATTACTGTGTTTCAGAGTGCACTTTGATAGTAGAAGAGGAGTTGATATTGCTGTTCATGATGTGAGTGATGCATTTTCTGCACATAATGGTTAAAGATCTGAGCTGGTAACCAAAGTGTTGTAGGTTTAAACCTTACAAGGGTAATCAATTACTTATTACTATTCTGCTCTATGAGCTAAACAATTAACTACAAATTCAGATTCCCCATCATGATGGAAAATCTGGACATGTCAGGAAAATTTTAAATTAGGTCTGAAAATGTCATGGAAATTTCTATAATTTAAATAAATGTTTTTGTTCTTATAAATGCTTAATTGGCAAAATTTTGCTCTTGTGTAGTGACCGGGTGCTTTAACACTTTTTTTTTGTTTTTTTTAAACATGAATACGAATGTTTCTTCAAGGTCCTCTGTGGGTGTCGGAAAAATTAACATTTACAGTGACGACAAAACACCTAACTTGCATTTTCATGTAGTAATGGGGTGGTGTAGACTCACATTATCAACTCTTGGTAAAAATGACTATCTGTGCTCTCACACATATTCAATTTTGATCGAATTTTCTCAGTAGCTTCAATACAAACAGGAAGTTAGATGACAAAATCCAGAAGAGTGGAGCACTGAAAAGGGCCTTGGCTGAATAAGGTCAAAAATACACGTTTTCTGTGTTTTTGTCAGTTCTTGTACTTTGTAGGTTGTAGTTGTGGTTTATGTTGGTAACCTGTGTTATTTGAGTTCTTTTAATAAAGCTGCGTGTCTCCAGACTGCCATCATTACTGTGACGAACACTGGACGAGATGGATTCAATTGCAGAAAACAGCTTTATTAGCAGACAGGCAAAAGTACAAAGGGGGCAAATCCAAAGGCGCGTAGTTAAGAGGAGAGCCTGAAGTCGAAGCCAGGAGATCAGATAAACAAAACAAAACACGAGAATGAACAAACTGGGGAAGACAAGCGAAACACTAGAGTTGGCAAATCAGAGTGGGTGACAAAACAATAACCAACAACGGTAAGGAGAAAGGGCAGGGTATAAATAGAGAAAATAAACAGTGCAGGTGAAACTAATATTCTGGTGATTGGGAACGAGTATGAGAGCTGGAAGGGGCGGAGTGGACTTGGGAACTGAAGTTCGTTACAGTACTTCCCCCTCTACTGTGGACGGCTCCGGACAGCCGCACTCGGTTACGAGGAGCGCGACCTCTAGGAAGTGGCGCGGGACGATCGGGATGCTGGAGATGGTAATCAGTTTTGAGTGTTTGGTCCAAGACATCCTTCGAAGGTACCCACGACTGCTCCTCTGGTCCGTAGCCCTCCCAGTCTACCAGGTACTGCAACTGACCACCACAACGTCTGGAGACCAACAAGGCCCGGACAGCATATGCGGGCTGATCTCCAACGTCGAGTGGTGGATGGGGTGTCTGAGATGCAGTGGGCGGAAACATGGGGCTGTAGAGTAGGGAGACATGAAAAACGGCAGATTTTGTAGCGGGGTGGCAGTAATAACTTATAAGTTACAGGGTTAATTCTCTTTACAATCTTAAAAGGACCGATGTACCTGGGGCTCAGCTTTCTGGACGGGAGACGAAGACGGATATCCCGGGTCGCTAACCACACTCACTGGCCTGGATGGAATGTAGGCGTGGGTCTGCGTCGGCGGTCTGCCTTGGATTTCTGGGTTTGAGTAGAGTGTTGTAGACGGTCATGGGTGGCTCTCCAGACATGGGTGCACTTCTGGGCCCAGGTGTCCACCACAGGAACATCACTCGAAGCTGCCTCCCAAGGGAAAAGTGGCGGCTGATAACCCAGGATGCATTGGAACGGGGTGAGACGGGTCGAAGTGTTTAGTCTGATGCTTAGTCTGTCACTAAAGGCTCGCCAGAATCGAGACGTGAATTGGGTCCCTCTGTCAGACGTAATCTCCTCGGGGATGCCAAAATTACGGAACACGTGACTGATCATGAGGTCGGCAAGCTGGGTAGCATTGGGTAGTCCAGGCAGGGAGATCAAGCGGCACATCTTGGAGAACCTGTCTATGACCACCAGGATTTCCGTCCGACTGTCTGAAAGAGGTAAGTCGGTTATGAAGTCCATGGCGATCTGGGACCATGGCCGATCGGGTATGGGCAACGGTTGGAGGAGTCCAGCGGGAAGGTTATGAGGAGTTTTGGACTGGGCACAGACAGGACAGGAAAGGACATAGTCGTGGATGTCGTCCTTCAGAGAGGGCCACCAAAACTTCTTCGAGAGCAGCTCTGTAGAACGGGTGATACCAGGATGGCCGGAACAAAGGGAAGTATGTACCCACTGCATAAGCTGAGGGTGAATTACGGTAGGCACATACATCTTGTTGGGGGAGTTTGAGGAGGCGCGGGTTCATTACCTTGAGCCCGTAGGATAGCCACCGTCAATTCCCACCTCACGGGGGCTACTAGGCACGAAGCAGGGAGAATAGTATCTAGCTCCGAAGGTTTAGATCCATAGCTGAAGAGTCTGGAGAGAGCGTCAGCCTTGGTGTTCTTAGAGCCTGGGCGAAAGGTTACCGAAAAGTTAAAACGAGTGAAGAACATAGCCCATCTGGCTTGTCTGGAGTTTAACCGCTTGGCTGAATGAATGTACTCAAGGTTCTTGTGGTCGGTGAAGACAACGAAAGGAAACTTCGAACCCTCCAACCAGTGACGCCATTCTTCCAAGACTAGTTTAATAGCTAGCAACTCTCTGTTCCCAACATCATAGTTTTGCTCAGGGGAGGACAGTTTATGGGAGTAGAAGGCACAAGGATACAGTTTAGCGGGAGCCCCGTGCCGCTGCGTGATTACCGCTCACACACCTACCTCAGAGGTGTCCACTTCCACAACGAAAGGGAGAGTAGGATTGGGCTGCTTGAGAACTGGGGAACTGGTAAAAGTGTCTTTCAGAGCTTGGAAGGCTTGTTGAGCAGGAGTGTTCCATGTGAGGGACTTGGGTTTGCCTCGTGTCAGAGCAGTGAGAGGTGCAGCAATCCTCCCGAAGTTTCGAATGAAGCACCTGTAGTAATTGGCGAAACCTAGAAACCGTTGGAGCTCCTTCAACGTCTTAGGTTCTGGCCAGGACTGGACTGCAGCTACCTTGTTGGTTTCCATCCTCATCGTTCCTGCGGACAAGACATACACCAAAAAGGAGACAGAGGAACGATGAAAGGCACACTTCTCTGCTTTAACGAACAAATCGTGTTCTCTGAGTCTCTGTAACACCCTGGAGACGTGGTCTGTGTGTTCAGATAGTGTAGAGGAGTAAATTAGCAAATCATCAATTTAAATGATGAGGAATTGGTCTAACATGTCTCGAAAGATTTCGTTCATGAAGGACTGGAACACCGAAGGAGAGATAGCGAGGCCGTAAGGCATAACCTAGTATTCGTAGTGCCCCCTAGTGGTGATGAACGCAGTTTTCCACTCGTCTCCCTTTCTAATGCGCACAAGGTTGTATGCACTCCTGAGGTCAAGCTTGGTAAATATTTGGACTTTGCTGACTTGTTCAAGCGCTGGCTGGATAAGAGGCAAGGGATAGGCGAACTTTACAGTTACATTATTCAAGGCACGGTAATCGATACAAGGACGAAGTCCGCCATCTTTCTTGTCCACGAAGAAGAAGCCCGACACTACTGTGGAGGTGGACGGTCGGATTATGCCAAGGTTGAGCGCCTTGTCGATGTAGTCTTCCATAGCCTTAGTTTCAGGCAGCGTTAAGGGTATACTCTGCTCTTAGGGAGCGGGGACCCCGGGAAGAAGATCGATGGCGCAATCCACACTGCGATGTGGAGGGAGGTTAACCTGGGTCTTTTCGAACACATCAGCATAAGCAATATACTCAGAGGGAATGGAGACAGGAGACTTCATTTCGGGGCTCTCTACAGAGGTTGAGAAAACAGGTAGGTGAATACAATGAGACAGACAGTGATTATTCCAGCACAACAGCTCCCCCGTGTGCCAGGAAATATGGGGGTCATGAAGAGATAGCCAGGGGTGGCCCAAAACTACTGGGTCTCTGGGTGAACAAACAACGAAAAACTGAATGATTTGCTTGTGGAACAAGCCTACTTGAAGGGACAGCGGCACAGTGCTGTGGGTAATAAATCCTGAGCCGATCGGTGCTCCATCCAAAGAATTGACCTTGAGGGGCGGTTCAACCGGACTAAGAGGGATCCCAAGTCTTTGGGCCAAGCTATCATCCAAAAAATTCCCTGCTGCCCCGGAATCAACTAGGGCTGGGGCAGAAAAGGAGACATCGTTACGGGTCAAAACCACAGGGAGGCAGACTTGTTTCTGGGTAATGCTAAGAATGACTGATGTTCTAACCTGGCTTCTGGAGGAGGAAGGCTGAGGACAGACTGGGCATGAAGCGATGCGATGACCAGGCTTACCACAGTACAGACAGAGACGCTGTGTCAAACGTCTGGCTCGCTCTGCAGGAGTTAACGGAGCGCGACCAAGCTGCATGGGTTCAGGACTGGGAGAGATTTCGAGAGGTGGGGGTGTGATGAGTCGGAAACCACAGTACGTTCCTGGTTAACGGAAGAACTTCTGAAAGCGCGATCTCGTAGGAGATTATCCACTGTAATGGAGAGTTGGATATAATTTTCCAAAGCCAATGATTCTCCCCGGCAGGCTAGCTCCTTCTGCAATTGAGGACACAAACCCAGGCGATAGACAGTCAGAAGAGCGGGGTCGCTCCACCCGCTACCCGCGGCAAGGGTGCAGAAATCAAGGGCATAATCGTCTGCAGTGCGTGACCCCTGCTTCAGGAATACGAGGCGGCTGCCCACATCTCTTCCAGCTGCAGGATGATCAAATACAATGGCAATCTGGTGACAAAATTGATCATAGGAAGTTAGAAGGGAGCTATTTGCTGTCCACAATGCGGTGGCCCATTGTCGTGCTCTGCCGGTAAGTAGCGAAATCATAAAATGAACCCTCTCACTGTCGGAGTGCAAATGGGGGTGATATTTTAAGTAAAAACTGCACTGCATCAAGAAGCCCTGGCAATTGTCAGAAGACCCATCAAACCTCTTGGGAGGTTGAAAACTAGCGGCGCTCGGCAATACGTTGGGAGTATCAGCGGGTTCAGGGACCGGTACAGGTGGGACTGGATTCAATAGATCAGAAAGAACACGTACCGTTTGTAGTATTTCTTGGATCTGCTGTCCCTGGGTTGTTAACGCTTGTTCATGTCCCCCAACAGTAGATCCTTGAGAAGAAATCGCCGCACAAATCCGCTCGAGTGAGCCTTGAAGGTTTTCCGCTGAATCCATGATGAATTAATGAGGTTGGTTATTCTGTGACGAACACTGGACGAGATGGATTCAATTGCAGAAAACAGCTTTATTAGCAGACAGGCAAAAGTACAAAGGGGGCAAATCCAAAGGAGCATAGTTAAGAGGAGAGTGTGAAGTCGAAGCCAGGAGATCAGATAAACAAAACAAAACACGAGAATGAACAAACTGGGGAAGACAAGCGAAACACTAGAGTTGGCAAAGCAGAGTGGGTGACAAAACAATAACCAACAACGGTAAGGAGAAAGGGCAGGGTATAAATAGAGAAAATAAACAGTGCAGGTGAAACTAATATTCTGGTGATTGGGAACGAGTGTGAGAGCTGGAAGGGGCGGAGTGGACTTGGGAACTGGAGTTCGTTACAATTACAGAAGGACTGACCATAATATGGATCCAGCAGCTCAAATGATTGCTCTCAGTAAAGAAGGGCTTTCTATAATGGACTAAAAAAGCCTTAAATCTATTTATTGGACTTGACTGAACTACTACGGGAATATAGGTTTACCTGACATGGGGGATCTCAAATGGAATAACTATGGGGGTATTTCTAGTTGGTCACTTCATGCATTTTTACTGATCGGATTGCTATCCGGTTGAATAAGCACATTCCATTTACACTTGGCCACATCAATGTGTCTCCGGCACGGTGATATGCTGTAAATCCGATCTTGAATTCCTTTTCTTTATCGGTTAGCAATCCAATCAGTCAAAACGCATGAAGTGACCAAGTGTAAATACCCCCTATGGTAGCCTTACGGTTAAGAGTTTTTACCCTCAATACAAGATTTCCAGTTCTTCCATACTTAACACAGACCCGAAGCCTGCGCCCACACCTGCCATTGACAAGGTCACGTTCGTCCCAGTGCAGGCGCCAGAGTCACCAGCAACCTTGACCTCGCCTTCTTCCAACTCCCCTGGTGCTCCGCCTGAGTTCCCTAGTGTGCTGCAGCAACCGTGGACTTTTGATCCACCATCACCTCCTTGGTCTCCTGATCCACTCACCCCTCCTTGGTACCCAGGTTCGTTGCCTCCACCTGGGTCTCCAGTTTGCCCACCAGATCCCCTGTGGTCTCCTGGTCATCCACGCTGTAGCCGTGGTCTCCTTGCACAGCCGCCCGTTCCATCGCTGAAACCAGCGTGGTTTACTGCCACCCCATGTCTGCCCTGTTTTCTTGTTCATGTGTTGGCCGTCAGAAGTCATAAATGGGATGATCCCTAGCATCCAGAAGTGGGGTGCTTGGTTTATTGTACTGCATGCCTTTTGTCCATGTTTCCTGGTTGTTTCCTAATCTTGCTAACCATGTTAGTCTGTGTGCGTATATAATGCTCATGTTCTTATAGGCTGTAGTGTTTTTATTTTTATTTTGGATGCCTGTGTCTCTTGTGTTATTTGAGTTCATTAATTTAAGCTGCATTTAGATCACACATCTCCATGTCCCAGACTACCATCATTACATGGTGTGAATGCTGCCTCTTAATATGGCTGCCAAAATGAATATTCATCACTTACATGTTGCAGATGTGAGATGTTTAAAACAGTACCTTTGGATAAAAGCTGCTGGATAACCAGTTAGTAATTAGGGTCATTCTTAACATCTCTTTTAGCAAATATTTATGTGCTTGCTATTCAATTACATTTTCTTATGGCCTTGATGCTCAAATAATTAAATCTAAATTGATTCAATGACCCAGTGAATCCAGGAAATTTGGATTTTGTCTGTCCCTGAACTACTTTTCCTAATATTTCCTTTATATCTTTTCAGATTCTTCCTTACTATTGTGCCTTGGTTGACTAAATGTGTCTATAACATTGTAACCTTTCTGTTAGTGTTTGCATGGCTACATAACGTTATCGCAGCAGTTATCACACTGACGCACAAATGGTTTTCAATTACTTTGTTTATCAAAAGGTTTTTATAAACGGAAGAGAGGACAATACAGCAATATGTGTAGTAATTGACCACTTGAGACTGTACCATCTAGAATTAGGTCAGGGGTGAATCACACATGCACACCATTTAGTAGTTTTTAATTCATTTTTTTATCAACATATTCAGATGCAGACCACTTCTTTTAAAATCTTGATTTATATTCATCCTTTAAAACAGAGAGGTGTGCAATTTCATATGCTTTGTTCAAGGCAGAATTAAAGTTCTATGTAATTTACAGACTGTTAGTTGCATAAACTGTAATGCAGTGTCATGCTTTTGAGTCATTACTTTTTAGAAGCTGTGTTTTGATTGGAATAATTACTAACCTGTGATTCGGTTGTTCAAATATGTTTTTTTAAACTTGAACATATGTGCAATTCCCCTCAACCCTTAACTGGTGTGTGTTAATGACAAAGCTAACTTGCCATTCATTTAAAAGCAAATTACTTTTATTGTTAGTTTACAATAAAATGGCACACACATATACCAGTTTGACTTCTCTTACTGCTTGTAAGTGTTTTTATTTACTGTTTAAAGAACATTTAAAGAATTTTGCATTTATTATGCAAAATTCACTTTTACATGGTGTTTGTACATAAATGTGAGTTGGCAGTGTGTGTACACAACCACCCAACAATGCTAAAAGTCCACCCACTCCTTTTTCTTATATTTCTATTATTCAAAAACTGTGTCAAAATGAACGGTTTTCGTGTCTGCTCTAAAGAGACGTCACTTTAGAGCAGGCCTCGCCCAGCCTCCTCCCCTGAGTGATCTACACACAGTCCGCCATTTATTTATTTTTTGCTGTGCTGGAGCAGCAGCTCATTTGTATTTAAAGTAACACACACGAAATCACCCAAAAAGAAGCATTTATAACATGGTATAATAAATGATCTGTGGGGTATTTTGAGCTGAATATTCACAGACATATTCTAGGGACTCCTGAGACTTACAGTATATTTCATCTTGTAAAAAGGGGCATAATAGGTCTCCTTTAAATGGTTAGAAAGTTCCTCTGACCATGTTCCTGAAATATGTTCTTCTGTTTACATTTGCCATAGGAATGCCAGTCCTATAGGGGTGGTCCTGACTGCAGTTGTGGGTTTGTCCTACAGGATAGCTATTGCGTATGAGGGGTAAGTCTATAATTTTTTTTTACCATAATCTATATGCTGTGTCAAAAGAGGATAGTGAAATAGTGGAATTTACCCTGAAGGAATGGTTCACCCAAAAATGACATTTCTCTCATCATTTACTCACTCTCATGCCATCTCAGATGTGTGTGACGTTTACAAGAACTTACAGAATATCTAGGCTCTGAAGGTCCATTCAATGCATGTGAATGGTGACCAAAATTTTAGACTTCAAAAAGCACATATAAGCAGCATAAAAGTAATCCATACGACTCCAGTGGTTAAATCCATATCTTCAAAAGTGATATGATATTTGTGGGTGAGAAACAGATCCCAACAAATGACCCAACATTGAACCAACATATGGCATTAGTTTAGGGTGGGACTATGAGTTTGTCCAGCCAAAGAAAGATGGGGAGCGTATTCTGGAAACCTGCTTGAAAACACTGGCCCAGAACTGACATTCACCTTTATTTGTAACTTGTATTTTTTATATTTCAAATGTTTTTTAGCAAGTTTGAGACACGCTCTTGGTTTAAAAAAAAAAAAAAAGTTACAAAATCATGCAAGAGAAGGTCAGCCCATACAGCTCAACTGCTGCAATAAAAGGTTAAACAGAAAGCCTGATAACTTTCCTCCATGGCAACAGGTATAAATGCGGGGCGAGAACTCTCTCTCACACACACACACACACACACACACACACACTGTAAAGTCTCTATGGTGACAGGAGATCATCGGTGAGCTGAACTTTAATAGCACCAAAACAAAAACAACAACATATTATAAGCAGCCTGGCCTGAGTGTGCAGACAGATAATGATAGAAAACCTGGGAAGAGCTGTCTAATACAGTAAATTAAACAGCACATACTGTCTCCCACACAAACACTGGGTGTTGTTTTAGCCCAAAATTGAAAATAAATAAATATCCACCTATAACTGTCTGGACTGTTCTGTTAGTGTAATCACAGTATGCTTATAAGACTTCCTCCATGTGGTTTATGAATGGGTTGCATTGAACATGAATATTGGCACTAGGATGGGCCTTGATCCACTAAACAGACAAGTGTTCACATAGCAGCAGAATATGGTTGTTAGACCTGTATGAGAGTGATAAATACAGTTCAGTCATGACCATTCTGTGAATGATATTTCAAATATCTGCTTACGCTACTGTTGTTGCAGAGCAAGAGCACAGACTTGATACTGATAATGACATATTACACTGCCATGCTGCATCGAGCACGTAAGACATGATATTGCTGTCGTACAATTAAACATCCATAAGACATGCTGCATTGAAAAGTGAGACCTGTTGCTGCACAATTAGACATACATACAATCCCCATGAAGCAGATGTAGACAACTGGTGCTGGATAGGAGGAGGTTATAGAGAGAAAACTTGTAGAGTGCTGAAGTGAAATTGGCTTTCCTGAGGCAATGTAAACGATAGACAAAAAGTGCATGCAAGTAGATTGACTTAACAAATTACATGTCAAAGTACCTATCAGCTTGCATCATGGAACATGCTAACCGATTGTTTTAACAGATTACATGTCAAAGATTACAGGTACCTGTCAAAGGATTTGTTGCCTGCGGCCATGTAGAGTTTCATGACTGAACTTTATAAAAATAATTTATTGTACGTTCACACACATTTTTATTATAAATGAGAATGACAACACACTCAGACTTACAACTGTATTTTGAGGCTGATTCTGTCTACTTTTTGAAATATCCTTCATGCTGGGATTGTGCCAATGATGCATTCAATTTAATAGGTTAAATATTATTTTTTTCTATATTTGGATCGTTATTCATGATCCAGACAGTAACATTTCCACTGCTGTACACAAACCAGTTAGATGCTGTGCAGATGTTTGAGGAAGAATGGTTTGACTGTTGTTTTTTTCTCTCTGGAAGGAGACTATTTGTCTCCTTCCTCTTTTTCAGTGCAGACGTAGAAGTCTGAAAACAATCAGTTTGTCTTTGCAGTGAGATGGCATTGGGACTAATGAGATCAATTGGCCTTAGTCAGGGTAGACACCATATTTAATTCAGCAAGAATGAAAATAAGACTCTAAGAGATGGCAGTACAGTACTGTTTTGAGGGCAATTGATTGTGTAATTTATTTGCAACTGCATCAGCTCTCTGCAACACTGCACAACACTCTTTTCCATCATTTCATTGTAATTATTTTTTTTACTTTATCTGCTAGCACAACATTCACTTTGCCAGGCAAATATGTGTTTTGTGAATGTGACAGGGCGGAGGGCGGGGCCGGGTCGTGATTATACACACCCGGTCCCTTATTGGGCTAATTAAGCCCCCGAGAGGGATAAAGGCAGACTGTGGAAGGTGGTGCGACGAGAGACAGAGATCGTTTATGGCAGCTGACCGTCATGTGTGTGTCTGTGTCTTTTGTTTATTTCTTGTGTCTTTTGTTTATTTCTTCATTAAACCATTATTTATATTGTCAAACCGGTTCTCGCCTCCTCCTTCGCATCTAAAAACCTTTATTATGGTGCTGAAGACCCGGCCCCGCACTCCGCCCTGTCACAGTGAATAAGCTCAATCTTTAATGAGCTTAATTTACATTAAGAGCCATGTTTACACTGAAAAGACAATGATTTAATTTAAATATGGCGCTATGCTTTTTCAGCTAATTTACAGCCTGGTTAAAATGGATTCCGGTGACTAGTGTAGAAGACACAGATTTTTGTTCTGAAATACCATACACAAAAATGGAGCAACTTTGAGAGAATTCGCCCCTTCACATCTTCGTTTTTCAATGCACTGTCAGCCGAACAGTCGACACTAAGATACACAATGGTACAAGCCATTTAATGGACTGTGCATCTCTCCCTCACAGCTATGTTTTAATTCATGTTTAAATTAAATTTGCCATCTACTCTGAGGTCTACAGTACGTGAGGTTGTGCATCCATTAAGAACTGTGATTTTTAACACTTCTATACACATGCACACAGATAGATGTATACGCTGTGTGCCAAACACAGGCTGGTATACTATAATGGTCTTTACATTTACAATCCATCTGTGTGCTTACTTGTTATATTTGCAGACCATTCATGGAGGAGATATATCGACAGATGAGCCAGCGCTGCAAGCACAAATAGAAATCGAGCATGTTTAAGGATGACACCAAACTTCCTGACTCATGGATAGTGCTGACACTGCTAGATCTTAGATAGGCAAATGGAGACTTGTGGATGGAGACGGGGAATGCCCATCAATTTCAAATGTAACTGATGCATTTACAACATCCAAATGACATGGAACTGTGGTCATGACCTGTGTTACCCTGAATTGGGTACGGTCACTTATTGATTTGTGAATGATCACAGCTGAAAACTGCACATGAACAATAGTTTTATACTGATATGTGGAAAATTAATTGGCAAATACAACTTTCAGCAATTTTTTTTTCTTTTCTTTAAAAATGGAAGGCAGACTGTGAATGCAATGACAATCTTTAATGGTAGTAATCAAATATAATTTTTTTCTGTATCTATCCAATCTGTAGTTCTTTTTGACATCATTTATCATAACCATAAAAGATGCAATTGTTGTTGTTGTTTTTCCATAATTTATTCCTAATGCACAGTACATCCAGGTTGAAATCATATGGTCTATTTGTTGTATTGTGACGAGATTGTAAAGCTTTGATCTGTATAACTTGAAAAAGATTTGGATAAGTACGTTTGGAAGTTTCCTTCCAAATACATATCCCGATGAACAATTATATTCTTTTTCTTGCCAGACTGAATGGTACAGGTACCCAAAACCCCACTCATAAATCTAATGTTATACAAGACATTGATTATTTAATATACACCAATCAGCCACAACATTAGACTTTGTCAGTTCAAACCAGTCTGGCCATTCACAGTTGACCCCTCTCCTCAACAAGGCATTTCCATCCACAGAACTGCCACTCACTGAATTTTTTTGTTTTTGGCACCATTCTAGAGAATGTTGTGCATGAAAATCCCAGGAGTTCAGCAGTTACAAAAAATACTCAAACCAGCCCATCTAGCACCAACAATCATGCCACGGTCCAAATCACTGACATTTTTCCCCATTCTGATGGTTGATGTGAATATTAACGGAAGCATCTGACCCGTATCTGCATGATTTTATACACAGCACTGCTGCCACACGATTGGCTGATTTGATATTTGCATGGATAATTATTGTGCCAGATAGGCTGGTTTGAGTATTTCTGTAACTGCTGATCTTTTTATTTACCGGTATTTACTCTGAATGTTGCCAATAACAAAAAAACTTCCAGTGAGTGGCAGTGAGAATGGTCAGACTGGTTCGAACTAACTAAGTCTACTGTAACTCAGATAACCGCTCTATACAATTGTGATGAGAAGAATATCATCTCTGAATGCTATTTTGATATACGGGTTTGTCGGCACGAAGGGCACCTACACAATATTAGGTAGGTGGTTTTAATGTTGTGGCTGATTGGTGATCGGTGTATAAATTTGACATCACTTCTACAGAACATTTCTGCTGTATGACCTAATCTTACAATCACTTAACAAAAGAAATAGCTTCTTAAGAGGATAAATATTTAGTGTCACTTGCTGTTGCACCTACCTAGGGTTAGGGATTGAACAAACCCATAACCATTCAATTTTGGCATGTCAATTATTTTGCACTATCTGTGCTATAGACATGATACTTCAAATTGTGTGGCGTTTTGGGAATTACATTGAAAGAGGGACCTGAGCCATATCAAGTGACTAGAAGCAGCCAGTAAGAAACCACCCAGCAATCCCCAGAAGAACCTATCAACCATTCAAAGCAGCTTAGCAACCACCCAAACATCATGGCAGGATGCATGAGCAAGCACCATTTACATTTTCTTCAGAAAATTTCAAATCTAGTTTGCACTTGTTTTAGTTCTAAAACCATTACAAATTCTATCAAATCTCTTATTCAGTGCATGGCGCACACAGCCACGTCTTAAAATTGGTATAATAGCTCTTTTCTTTTCTTATCAGGGATCATATTCATAAGAACCACAGTTACAAAAGAACAGACTCTGTCTCTCACAGGTTTTGGTGCTGCTGCAGTAATAAAGGATCTGAGCTTTATCCCATGAGCCATCTGGTATTTATTGTCGTCAGCATTATGAAGACACAATCCTGCTCTTTTGCAACAGAACCAATCAATCTTCACAGAAACAGTCTTGAACTCTGTGCAACATCACTGATGTGATATCTCTGGTTGACAATCTCTCTTGAAAGACTACATTACGCTTGCAGACTTTACATAGTACAAGCACTGACCAGACTTTGTTTTCAAAACAAAGTAATCAATCTGAGTTAATCCATTTATTTATGCCCAAAGTCAAGTCGTTTTCTGAATTTCTTATTATATATAATGGAAAAAGATAAATATCTAATCATAATATACCAATTTGTATGCAATAGTATTTCTTATTATTATGTATCAGCTTGCCTGCAAACCTGCTCTTTGTTTGTTTACATTTAGTGTTTGGTTCTCTTTCTTAAAGGAACGTTCCGGGCTCAACACAAGTTAAGCTCAATCGACAGCAATTGTAGCCTAATGTTGATTACCACAAAAATGTATTTCGACTCGTTGCTCCTTTTCCTTAAAAAAAGCAAAAAAGCAAAAATCTTGGTTCCATTGAGGCTTTAAAATACTCACTCAAAAGTACAGCCATAAGACAAACAATTTGCATGTTAGCATGATTTTAATGTGATAAAATCACTTAAAAAAAAACTTTAAACACTCAAACAAATAATTTAAGATGCACTCATTTCCATTTCATAACAAAATTCCAATAAGTTCAAATGGGTAAACATTAATAAAAATCATTTTTATTTTAACTAATATTTTTTAATATTAAGTTCTATTAATTTAATTTTCTTAAAGATTGCAATTTAAATTGAAGTAATTTTGTTATGAAATGTAAATGTGTAAACCTTAAAAGTAGGCTAAATTTGTTTTGAGAGAATAGAAAGCTTGCATCCATTTTTTTTCTTTGTTTCTTCATTAATTTTTCTTCTGCTTTGTTTCAGTGTCTTTTCATTTATCCACTAATATATCATTTAAAATTGAAGAGTGCATTAATATTACACTCAACAGAATTAGACCCAGAAGAATAATTGGTGGAGTGGTGGTGGCGTAGTGGGCTAATGCACTGAGCTGGTAATCAGAAGGTCGCTGGTTCGATCCCCACAGCCACCACCATTGTGTCCTTGAGCAAGGCACTTAACTCCAGGTTGCTCCAGGGGGATTTTCCCTGCAATAAGTGCACTGTAAGTCGCTTTGGATAAAAGCGTCTGCCAAATGCATAAATGTAAATGTAAGACACTGTTAATTTAGTGTCTAAAATTTTGCTTCAGGACCCAGATTTTACATTGGACATCAAGTGGCGACCCAACACTGTACCAAAAGTGTTGGTTTTTGCACAGCTCCTGCATCTGTTTTTCCATGTCGTGTTTTCTCATTTTCTCTCTTTCTTTCCCCGTCATTCATTCCCATTATCCCTTCGCTATCTCTTTGTGCTGTGGCTTTGGCTTTCATCCATTCTGTGTACAACTTTGAAACTCAGATCTACCGCTGCTTTTTAATGCCACCACAACGCACCATGACATGCCATGACAATGCGCAAATCAGGCCACATCTTTGAGGATGATGGAATCGATGGCAGCTGCCTGCTGTGGTATTTCTCGCCCTTCACGCTGTTGTTTAAGCCCATTAATGAGCTGGAGCTGTGTATGCTTCCAAACCAGGTTTTTACACTCTTTTGGTTCTTGGCACTTCTGTTCCAAAGAAAAACTCATTATAATCACATGCTCTTTTAGTTGCTCTTTAGGGAAAATTCACCAAATTGTCATTTAACGCTTTGCTTTGCCCTAAAGAAACCCTTTGATCTTCAAGGCAGTGTTGCTGTCATTACCAATGGGTAAGGAAAATTGTCTGTAATCTCATTACAAAGTAATAAGTTACTGTCATGAGTTGAATCAAGAAATGGTATCTTGAGCATTGGTAAAAGTGTTTTTAGTCTGTAATGCTCTTACTCATTATTAATTATTTACTTACCCTGGTAACATTTTACAATAAGGTTTTTTTTGGGCCTGGGTAGTTTTGGGCCTGGTAGTCAGGGCATGCTGAGTGACTCCAGCCAGGTCTCCTAAGCAACCAAATTGGTCTGGTTGCTAGGGAGGGAAGAGTCACATGGGGTAACCTCCTCATGGTCGCTATAATGTGGTTCAAGCTCTCGGTGGGGCGCGTGGTGAGTTGTGCATGGATGCCGCGGAGAATAGCGTGAAGCATCCACACGCGCTACTTCTCTGGTAACACGCTCAACAAGCCACGTGATAAGATGCGCGGATTGACAAACTCAGACATGGAGGCAACTGAGATTCATCCTCCGCCACCTGGATTGAGGTGAGTCACTACGCCACCACGAGGACTTAGAGCGTATTGGGAACTGGGCATTCCAAACTGGGGAGAAAAAAACTATATATTTTGACAGCATTTATTAGTGTTAGTTAATAAAAAAATACATTTGTTCAATATTAGTTCATAGTGCATTAACTAATGTTAACTAATACAACTTTTCATTTGAAAACATTATTAGTATATGTTTTTCATTAACATTATTTAAGATGTATAAATGTTGTAAAAGTATTGTTCATTGTTAGTTCATGTTAACGAATGTTAAATTGAAGAGGACAAATCCAGAAACACTTGTTAGTATTGAAAAAGCTGATGCGTTTCAGCACAGGGGTTTGCAAACTTAAGACAGAGCAGATACAAAGCAATTTCAATTGTACTAATTAAACAAATAGTAGGTCAGTAAGAAAACCACACCCATCAAATTAATAAGTTCATGAGTTCATAAGAAAAAACTTTATACAAGACCTGCAAATATAAAGTGATACACAAGAAAAAACGTGATACACAAGAAAAAACATAAAATTGTACAAAAAAATATATATAAAATTTTTTTTTACAAACTCTTCATTCATACCTATAGGTGATAAACTGAATAAAAAAATCCAAAATGCCTCTCGTTCTTTTTTCTCATCTGATCCATAGTACCACCTTTTGCAGAAGGTTTTATCACTTCAATGCCAAAGAATAAAAAGGAGGATATAGGGATGTTAAATTCCCTAAAGTGTCTTACTACAGGGTTAGTCAAATGAAATCCCCTCTTCTAATGACACTTCTCTACACTGTGATACAGCCTCAGTCACCATTCACTTTCATTGCATGAAGAAGAAGAAAAAAGATGCAATGAAAGTGAATGGTGACTGAGGCTATCAGTCTCTAATACTCTGCCTGACATCTTCAACGCTCCTCAAAAGCTGCAAAAGATCAAGAATCTCTATACATGAGGGCTGGGAAGCATTTTCTATCTATAAGTATTATAAATGTATGAAATTGAAATTCTTCTCAATCATAAATGTTTTAATGGGGATTCTTTATTAAGTTGAGCTTGAGACTCACATATTGACACTTGCGCCGCTGTGTGGTGAGGTGAGGTATAACACAAGTCTAACTGACAAGAAATAATGACAACTGATAGCACAAAGAAACGGATGAACCATTTCATACACAATTATGAGCTGCCGTTGAACCTCCAGCCCATATTGCATTTATTATTGTACTCTTGTTTACATGTGACTCCTTACATCCTGGGTTGTCTTGTTATTAAAATTCCAGCTCTTCATGTTTGTATTCTTTTATGTTAGTTTTTTAATTGACAGGACCGGTTAAACACTAACGACACAAGATGCACCTCTTTCCGTTCCCGAGTTTCCTGTCAAGTCTAAACATGAACAAAACCAGAACACAGTGCATCATTAACCTCGTCATTTGGTAACATTACAGTTAAGTTTTAAACTAGTATGTCTATCATTAGTTTACGAAGCGTGAAAGTACTTTTTTCTGTATAGCCAGTATGTTTTTTTCTGGGCTTAGCTGTACCATCGAACGTAGTGCACACGGTTGATCCACACAATCTGACGCATCAGTTGGTCAGCGCCTCTCAATCGCGAGCGCAGTGACGCGCTCAGGGGGAGGAGCGAGAGGAAGTTTAAATAGCCGCTCTTCAGCGTGAAAAGCTTCAGAGGCACTCGCGGCCAACACAAACCTAGAAGCAACAAGCTAGCCCTTATACCCATGCGGAACTGTCCTGCTCAGAAGCGCAAAAACCATGATTAAGAAAATGAGTCCCTCCGAGAATGAGTTCGACATCCCTGCGAAAAATTGTTACAGAATGGTCATTCTGGGATCCACTAAAGTTGGCAAAACCGCTATAGTGTCCCGCTTTTTGAATGGACGTTTTGAGGAGCAGTACACGCCGACGATAGAGGACTTTCACAGGAAAATCTACAGCATCAAAGGAGATGTGTATCAACTGGACATTTTGGATACTTCGGGGAATCATCCGTTCCCAGCTATGAGGAGACTGTCCATTCTGACAGGTAAATAGCCTACAGTAGTCATCTATATATGTATTTGACTTATCGATGTCATTGCAGGCTGTATACATCATATATGAAACGTGCAGATAATTAACGTTCTCTTTCCTCTTTTGACTATAGGTGATGTTTTCATCCTGGTCTTCAGTTTGGACAACCGCGAGTCCTTTTACGAGGTGCAACGGCTGAAACAGCAGATCTTCGAGACCAAGTCCTGTCTTAAAAACAAGACCAAGGAGAACGTGGACGTCCCGCTGGTCATCTGCGGAAACAAGGGCGACCGTGAGTTCTACCGCGAAGTTCAGCGCGAGGAGATCGAGCAGCTGATCGCTGGAGACGAACAGTGCGCGTACTTCGAGATCTCCGCCAAGAGGAACACTAACGTCGACCTGATGTTTCAAAGACTCTTCACCTTAGCCAAACTACCCAACGAGATGAGCCCGGACCTGCATCGCAAAGTTTCCGTGCAGTTCTGTGACATTCTACACAAGAAGTCTCTCAAAAACAAGAAGGTGAAGGACGGAGACGCGTTTGGCGTCGTTGCGCCTTTTGCGCGCCGCCCCAGCGTGCACAGTGACTTGATGTACATCAAAGAGAAGGCGATAGGAGGCGGTCAGGCAAAGGACAAAGAAAGATGCATCATTAGCTAAGACAGACCTGCTGAAACTACTGGTGTGGTCACAATGAGATGAAGCCGTTGGGCTGCAGTCTTGACAGAGGTGCGCACGGTCATTGTACCTATTGCCGTTGCTGTGAGGTGACTCGGCGTCAAAGTCACCGGCTTGAGCTCTCACCTCGCAACTTGGAAGCGCATGTTCTGCTCGCGAGATCCTCTGTACAGAATATTGACTTTGTTCTGTTCAGTCAGAGCGCTCCGTGATGTGGCTTAAAGTTATTGTGAGACTCTTTTCAACTCCATGCTTAAAAAATGTGCTTTGTTAAAACACTTGCCTTTTTTGGGTGCCGAAAGGAGATGTCGAAAGTGGAGCTGAGTTGCAATGTCAGTTGTTTACATTTATTTCTTTCGATTTTAAAGAATCAAACTTGAATGTTTTGTTGCAATTTGAACAATTTTTCTATTGTGAATGTATATTTATGCTTCTGTCACTGTTGAACTCATAGAAAACAGAGAAATAAAACAAATTGTCAAGAATATGAACGTTTCCTCTTGTTATTTTCAGGGGCAGATCTGAATAAAGCAGATGTGCTCGAGCAAGGCACTTCAACATTAGACTTCACACCTCACAATAATAAAAGACAATAATGAGACAGTACACTACAAAAACAATCCAATTGAATTGAGTATAGCCCAATCTTTAATAAAATACGAAATATTTGAAGTTGTATTCATGTAATTTTTGTTAAACACTGAACTATTTAATTTTATTATTGCATTTACTTATGAAATTTAAATGCATTAATTTTTAAAATAGGCCTTATCTTAAGTAGAACAAATTATCTGAACTTCTCTTTTCTAGAATGTCTTTTATGATGTACACAACTGACTAACCAAAAATGGATTGTCATTTGATGAATCTAAAGTAGCTTGGAGTAATGTCCCTAAGATTGTTTCAAGTCACATACAAATATGGGTCAATGACACAACACAATATTTTTTGTCCATATCTATTACATTATTAAAAAATACATTGAAATGCAATTTCCACAAAACAATTACATTAATGCACCTCTTCCATGGAGAACATGTTTCCAATTATTGAGTTTAAAGTCATTTCTGGTTCTTACAGACAAAATTGTCTAGTGGTGTAACTATCACCAGACAGAGAAAACAAAAAGTTTCATTAAAAGCTGAATTTCCTTAAAAATGCTGAAATGTTACAGAATACACTTTTATTATTATAACTTTAAAATAAACAACAAAATTGTTTTAAAATATGATTAGTATTTGTAATTAGTCATACATGTGGGTAGCAATTCTGTCTTAATATATATATATATATATATACACAGGGTTGGGAGTAACAGAATACATGTAGCGGGATTACATATTTAAAATACAAAATATAAGTAACTGTATTCCACTACAGTTACAATTTAAATAATTGGTCATTAGAATACAGTTACATTTAAAAAGTATTTTGATTACTGAAGAGATTACTTTGCATTTAATTGTCATTTTTTTCATTTAATATTTAGTACTTTCAGATGGAAAACATTTAGACATATAAATGATGCGATCCAAAGTGCATTTGAACAGCGGTGAAACACTTTCTTATGATGTGTTACATTCACATGAGCAGACAGAGAGTTAAGAAGTAACTTAAAAATATTTATAACATATTTATAAACTCAGCAAAAAAAGAAACGTCCTCTCACTTTCAGCTGCTTTTATTTTCAGCAAACTTAACATGTGTAAATATTTGTATGAACATAAAAAGATTCAACAGCTAAGACATAAACTGAACAAGTTTCACAGACAAGTGACACAGAAATTGAATAATGTGTCCCTAAACAAAGGGGTGGGGGGTCAAAGTATCTGTAACATTCAGTATCTGGTGTGGCCACCAGCTGCATTAAGTACTGCAGTGCATCTCCTCCTCATGGACTGCACCAGATTTAACAGTTCTTGTGGTGAGATGTTACCCGACTCTTCCACCAAGGCTGGTACTGGAGGGTCATGTCAGGAAGAGCCTACAGGAAGGGTACCACAAGAGGGAGGAGGATGTCTTCCCTGTAACACACAGCGTTGAGACTGTCTGCAATGACAACAAGCTCAGTCCGATGATGCTGAGGCACACTTCCCCCAGACCATGGCAGACCCTCCACATCCAAATCGATCCCGCTCCAGAGTACAGCCCTCGGTGTAACGTTCATTTCTTCGACGATAAACACGAGTCCGACCATCACCTCTGGTGAGACAAAACTGTGACTCTTCAGCGAAGAGCACTTTTTGCCAGTCCTGTCTGTCCAGTGAAGGTGGGTTTGTGCTCATAGGCGACGTTGTTGTCGGTGATGTCTAGTAAGGACCTGCCTTACAACAGGCTTACAAGCCCTCAGTTCAGCTTCTCTCAGCCTATTGCTGACAGTCTGAGCACTGTCTCCCTGTAGTGCTGTCTTTGGCGTCTCACAGTACGGACATTGCGATTTATTGCCCTGGCCACATCTGCAGTCCTCATGCCTCCATGCAGCATACCTAATGCACATTCACACAGATGAGCAGGGACCCTGGGCATCTTTCTTTTGGTGTTTTTCAGAGTCAGTAGAAAGGTCTCTTTAGTGTCCTAAGTTTTTATTACTGTGACCTTAATTGCCTACTGTCTGTAAGCTGTTAGTGTCTTATTGACTTTTCCACAGGTGCACTTACAAGATTATCTTTAAAATACAGTGTCCTGAAAAAGGGACATTTCTTTTTTTGCGGAGTTTATATATATATATATACAGCTCTGGAAAAAATTAAGAGACCACTGCACAACTATCAGTTTCTCTGGATTTATTATTTATAGATATGTGTTTGAGTAAAATGAAAATTTTTGTTTTATTCTATAAAAGTATTGACAACATTTCTCCCAAATTCCAACTAAACATACTGTCATTTAGAGCATTTATTTACAGGAAATGACAACTAGTCAAAATAACATAAAAGATGCAGTGTTTTCAGACCTCGAATAATGCAAATAAAACAAGCTCATATTCATTTTTAAACAACACAATACTAATGTTTTAACAATGCTGAGCTGCATATACTGTAGGTGCACACACACACACACGCACACACACACACACACACATGTTGGTGTAGCTATCATTATGAAGACATAATGATTTTTATACTGTACAAACTATAGATTCTATTCCCTAACATTACCCCTAAACCTAAACCTCACAAAAAACTTTCTGCATTTCAATAAAACATAGTTTAGTATGTTTTTAACATAGCGATTTGAATTATGGGGACAATAGAAATGTCCTCATAAACAACATTGTTAGCATAATATCCTTAATTACCAGTTTGTAACCTAAATAAATGTCCTTGTAAACCACCCAAACCCGCCCAGACACACTTACGCATGCACGCACACACACACACACACACACACACACACACACACACACAAAACCTTTTTACTCCTATGCCAAAAAGTTATAAGTGACGTTTTCAAATCAGCAACAAAGGCTTGAGCTCTATCAAAGCTACATACACTTGATCAATACAACAGTTTCTATATTATCTGAAATATCTGTGTGAAAAACCCTCTCGCACACACATTCCCACACTCATGGACACACATTATACGGGTAAAACACACACTTAAGGCCCAAACATACTCGTGAGAGGAAAAACGTCATGTCAGTGCACTGTTGCATCTCAGTAGGGATGAAAAAAAAATTATTACGGTTTATAACGGGAATATGGTGATACAACTTGGTGATTTTGAAGCGATGTTAGTTCTCACGAGAGCCGCAACAAAAAATTAATCCCAGAAGTGAGATATCTCATTTTCTCCATTTCTCTCTTTCGATCCCTCATACAAACTCACACACACGCACAAACGCACTACCTTATTACTCCAGAAAGTCCTCCAGTAAAGCAGTGTAAGCATCGCAATCCTCTGTTGCTAGTTCTAACATGACGTTATCAAACTAGCCACGAGGCTCAGACTGTATTAATGCAGGACGCTGAATCTGTGGCGAAAGCAGTCCATCTCATAAGAGTGTTTTAGGAAAGAAAACCAGAAAATGTCTTGAGAGAAAACCCTGAATGGTGTATTAAGGTGTGGTAACCACTGCACGGCGTGACCGCATTGCCAACTCAGGTACATTATTTGTATTATTATTATCTGTATGTCCATCCGTCCGTCTGTCTATCTTTTCTATCTACCTGCTTGTCTGTCTGTCTGTCTGTCAAACCTCTAATGACTAAGCATATTATACGTTCATGCTCTTATATTAATAATATTCTATTCTAAAGGTGTATTTCTTGAAAATGATTGACCTCTCCCTTCCATCCAGCAACTCAATGCTTAACTCAATTGAGAAATGAGAATTCAAGAAATTGTTCAGGTTGTTGCCAAAATGAATAAATTATGAATATTATGTAATCAGTCTCTTTCAAAATGTGCAGTAAGATGATTGTAAGAAAAATTAAAGGATCAAAAGTGAGATTAAGTAAAGAAACTCTAAAGGTCCTTCATTTGTTTGTCCAAACAAAGTTACTGGGACTGGAAAGAAACAGTCATCACTCATTATTTGACTCATCATCATCCGTTTCCCTTCTGTTCTGAACATGTTTATTATTTGTGTGCAATTGACTTCAAGGACACACTGAAATATTAGGTAATTTATTGTGATAATCATATACATTTCTTTTGAGGTGTGCATTTATGAAAATATTTGCTTTGGAATTCCTGTAATATTGATTTTCATAATCTGTGTCCCAGGTATGTATGCTATAAAGAAGTTTTTTACACATTTCACTTTGTTTACTCTTAGCTGTGACTGTATGTTGTCATTGTGTTGGAGGGAGTGATCTTAGTTCTCTTTCACAACTATAAGATGACGGTTTTTCAGTGATCTTGTATGGATTCGTTAGAACAAAATTTTCATTTGAATTGTCACCTGTTTTGACATCTTAGATGGATGCTGTTGCTGTTTCAGCATGTGTACAGCTGATTATACAAGCACTCACAATGTTGTGCCTACCTATCGATAAGCATGTGACTCTAGTACCAATACCGGTGAGTAGAGGGAACTGCAGGATTTCAATATACCACATTATTAATGTTCTGATGAAAAGTGAAAGTGTTTCTCACAGTGACATACTGTAGATGCCAGCAAGTTGATTTATGTATTTATTTTTACCCTCTTATCATTCTTTCGTTTGTATTTTGCCCCCTTTAGTGTAATATATGCCTGCCATTATTTTACCACCTCTGCAACTGTTACAGTAATATCATCCCCCTCTTATTGAAATTCTCCCTATCCTCAATGCAGCATCTAATGTAACTGTTGGGCAACAGATTGCACAATAAAATATTTTAAAATTTGTGTTGTGAGAGAGAAAATCAGGGAGACTACAGAGGTCTGGCAGTCTGATAAGCTGTAGTATTACATAAATTCTGTTTGCACATCTCGTTTGTTATCTCCATTTCATTTTATTATGTTTGCTCAATAAAGATGACAAACATGATTTTCTTTATTTTATAATGTACTGTATGTTAATATTGAAGCAAGAATTCTCCTTGCTTTAATTAAGCCATATGCAAACAAACATTTATTAACTGAAAATGGTTGTGCATTTAATCATACTGTTTATTAAAATAACTTCTCATTTTGTGGTTAAATGTAAACAAAACAACAACAAAAAAGAAAACTATTTTATAAACGTATATAATTTTATTACATAAAGGCTTTAACTAGTTTCATAAATGAGTTTTGGAATGTTGACATGTCCTGTGGTGTGACATGCTATATTCCATCTAAAACTATTTTGAACAAAAATTGCTATTTTCTTTAATAATTATTAAGCATGAGGTTTAATTAATTGCCTCTCATTAATAGATACTTCATGGAATATAGTAAGAATTATATATATATATATATATATATATATATATATATATATATATATATATATATATATATATATATATATATAATATATTTATTTATTCAACATATATTATATTCAGTTAAAAGATTCAAGAAATCTGGTCATATCTTGGTGCGTAAAGGGCAAGATGAAAACCATTTAATCTGTAACAGATTTCATGAACATGGGCTTGGGATAACTTTAGTAAACCTTTGTTAGTCAACACCACTCGCTGCTGCATCCACAGATGCAAGTTAAGACTTTACTATGCAAAGCAGAAGCCCTACATCAACACTGTCCAGAAGCGCTGCTGACTTCTCGGGGGCTCTGTCTCATCTTAGATGGAAAGTAAAGAGTCCACAATTCAAAACATTTTTGAAAACACATCTATCATGTTATCCGGGCCAAAGAGGAAAAGGACCATCCAAACTTTTATTAGTGTCAGGTCCAAAAGCCAGTGTATGGGCCAGGGGTGTGTCAGTCATGTGAGAACACAATGAATGCAGACAGATATGTACACATTTTGCATTTTCCAACAGGACAACTTCAAACCACATACTGCCCAAATTACAAGTGCATGGCTGTGTGAGCAGAGAGTGTGGGTGCTAGATTGGTCTGCCTTCAGTCCTGACCTGTTTCCAATTGAGAATGTGTGGTGCATTATGAAGCACACCATATGGCAACAAAGACCCCGTACAATTGTGCAGCTAAATACCTATATAATGGGTGAATGGGGGAAAATTCCAGGGAAAAATTGCTTACTAAACTTACTACACTACTAAAGCTAGGAAATAGCTTTAAACGGCTTTAAACTAACAACTTCAGCATTATGGCTCATCACAGCTGAGAGACACAACAGACTGATTTAGTACACAATGGGTGCTGTTTAAAATGGCAGAGGGCATTGCTGTTTCTATAGTGAAAGACTCTTGCGCACCGGCTACCGCGAAATAGTGAGAAATACCCTCGCTTGGACACTATTTTTCCACTGAGAAAACTGACCTGCAGAAAGCTGACAGCATCTCTGCTTGGGTGTGGCAACAGGTGATCGCACACGCTGTCTCTCTCTCTCGCTCGCTCTCACTCACTCACTCACACAAACACATACACACACACACAAACCCATCCTGCTGCCAAATCACAGCAGTGCTGATGTAGGGCCATATCGCACTCTTGCTCTATATATATATATATATATATATATATATATATATATATATATATATATACATATATATATATATATATATTTACTGTAAAAATCAAAAGTTATTTAAAATTAAAAAAATTGACCATTAAAGATTTAGATTAAATTTGTAAAAACTGGATAAAACAAATTGGTGACACCACCTATATATACAGTATATACGTATATACAGAATATTCACACACACACACACACACACGAGGACAATCACATCAACGATCCAGTGAGAGATTCTTTGCTTGGAGACAGCAATGCTTGTTGTGCATCCTCATTACAAACGAAGTGCTGATCTGACAGTCCAAACTGGCGGGTGTGCTCCATATACATGTGTAATACCTGCACGGGACATAATAAATTCGCTAAGTGCTCATCATCCGAATTAGATGGTGAGGAAGCAAAGGCTTTTAGGTGGACTATCTAAACCCTAAAGGGCGTTTTGTTCAATCTAATCAGAACATGGTGATTCGCTACCTCGGATTGCAAAGCCTTCAAGGCTAAGAGACAGTTAGTATTTCCAGACAACTGAAGTGCTAGGTGCCAAAGGCTGGGCGCCTGGCGCACAGTGTGCCTCAGCATGAGCTGAACACATCCGTAATTACAACGTTTTGCCAGAAGACCTGACCCAGCATGATGCTGTTAAAATGTTGGAGCTGTCCAAGGTGCTAGAGCAGCCAGCCAGTGACAAGTTATGCCAATGTGCATGTGCCCCTGGTGCCAGGTGTGCCTGCAAGCGTTGGAGAGATCTCATGTAAAAGACCTAATAGTGCGTTGGCAAATGCTTTTCGCCCAGTTTGACATTGCCATTTATACAGCCTGGGTCTCAGTGAAGTAGATTCCCATGCTCGAATTTCTGCTTCCCTTTTCAACGTTTTAAAAGATTATATCACTTTAACCAAGAATTAACAATAAAATATTACAAAGAATAAAAATTGTTTATTCATTCATTAAGCATTTAATAATACCGTGGTACACAATAACAGTTTTCAGAATATGCCAAAACACAAATGAACCATAAAACAATCATAAAAGTAATCCATATTATTCCTTTGCTATAATCCAAACCTTCAGATAGCTTTATTTGAGGAATAGACCCAAATTCAAGCCTTTCAAGCCTTTTATTATTATTGCGGTGGTCTTCATACCATATGTTTGAATGAGATATGACCAGGGTTGGGTACATACAAAATAAGTATCCACTACAAATTACTAATTGCATCTCTAAAATATAATCAGATTACTTCACTGATTACTTTATCTCAGAGAAAAAGAAAAAGCTCTGTAATAATGTTTGCGATTTAAATTTTGCTTGCAATAAATTGTTTCGTCAGGGTACACGGTTATGTTTCAAAACTTGATCCAACACTGAATGCTCAAGCAGCCAAATTTACACTTAGAAAACTCCTGATGTTGCTATAACTATGCAAAAAGTAATTTGCTTGAAGTGAAAAATTAGATGATCTGATATCCTGTCCATTGTGTGATGCAATCTCGGTAATCCTGGCTAACAGTCACGGCGACACAGTTCCTCTTTGTCAATGTACCGTAATAGACTAACTTGAAGCCTTTTTCCGATTTCCCTTGACTTGGCGCCTTTCTATTTTGTCTCTTGCACACAGGTGATTTTAACTCGGCAGTGTTTCAGAGCGTCAGCTAATTCTCTGCTCTGGCTAGTCATTGTTCCGATGTTGATTGAGCCCAATCGTAATCGATTGACTCGTTTCTTTAGCCCGCCTAGTCCATGAGCAGGTAACCCTTATTTACTTTTTGCATTGCTCAGACAAGGGTGATGCGAATCGCCTCTTGGGGACACCCTAGCTTATCATTCCATGTTGTGAGCTGTTTGCACTGAGATGCGACGTAGATTACCACTAACTGGCTTGTCACTCCATCTGACATCGGGTGCCTTCCCCATCAGTCAGGGGTCCAAACCCTGTCCAGCCGGCACCACGTTGAGGTTGGTGATAGGACTTTGCCAGCCTTTTAGCTCAACCTATAGCGTGTTAAATTTATAGTGACCTTGTTTATTAAGACATGAAACATTATAACCTTTTCGTTAATATGGCCTATTTGTTTATTGGGAATCAGAGATTGTGAAAAGGTGTGATGAGTCTAAGGGGTGTTCGCTAAGGTTGTTTAAAAACATACTTTATTTTAGTCATTTGGTTTGGTGCCACTAGTAGCGCAGAACTTACACACTACACCTATAACATATCCAGTAAAAAAAAGTTCTATGTTATATTTTATGTATTTTAAGTAATGTCTTTTACATTTAATGTCTATTATTTATTGCCACATGTTTTACCCTGTTGTTGTTTTGTGTTTGTGTCGGTGACAACTTCAGCATTATGGCTCATCACAGCTGAGAGACACAACAGACTGATTTAGTACACAATGGGTGCAAACCCATCCTGCTGCCAAATCACAGCAGTGCTCTGCACCATCTCTATATGTGTATTAATTATTGCCCCTGGAAGGGTCATACATTTTTGTTGTTTCAGAAGGCTGGTATATTAAGTTTATATAATTTTATAACACAAACGTTAGTGAATTGTACATTTATGTAACCATAGATTTTTCCCCCCATAATGCTTTACATGAAACTCGATGGGGAGAGTAAATGTTAAAATTAAGAGGTTTTTAATGTGTTTTTGTGCAAAAGATTTGTATTTAAGAGTTTCTGTAATGTTGGAGTTTTGGGGGGTTACCACTGTGGTGAAGAATCAAGCTTGAGCTTAAACACTCCAGAAATGTAAAGTGTCTAAGTCTTAACTTATTAAGTCTAGATTGAAATGTTTGTGGACAAACTTGAAAAAGCCTAACCTTTAAGTTCAAGTAGTTAGAAAAGTATGAATGTTTTAAAAGCCCATCAGTCAGACAGATTAGAAGTTTGAAATATAGCATGTTGTAACATTTGCCTTGCAAACATGTTAAACATGTTAATTCACTTCATGGTCAAAAACTGTTATTTCAGTTTACGGTGGGGTTTTTTACTGATTTTTTACAGTGTGTAGGAAACTGGTTGCCTGGGACAGTGGTCAAAAAATAGAGGCCATTATGCAAAAATATCTGACTGCAGAATGCTGTGAAGGATCAATCAGACTGTAATATTCAAGAAAAACATGCAATAAAGGATGTAAAACAATCATAATACATAGAGCACTGGTCAAATTCAAAATTACAGTATTAGGGTAAACAAGTTCAGCCATGTGTCCTTGAAGGGTGTGACTTTTGCATGAAAAGGTGATGAAACAGATTGTATTGTACTGATATTGTCCTTCTCTTTTGAGTTTAATCTCTTTAATTCAATGATTTATCAGTTGATAGCTCTTTTAGATCACGCCTTTTTTACACATTTGATCTTTTGTTTCAGAGGGAGGGACCTTGGAATGCTCTGTTCTGTTGAAATCACCCTCTACAAGGAAACTCTACAGGAATACATTTCAATCAATAGGAACACTGGATACCTTGAGGAAATAATTCAGTTTATTGGCAAATTACAGTTATGCAAGAAGTATGGAATTTTATCGGCATAAATAATTTAGATATCACGTAAGGAATCTGCTAGTACAACATTGAAGTCAATCACACCTCACACAATCACTCTCATCTATCTAGTTAGCTTCTTTTTAAGTGTGATCTGAATTTAGGGTGGGTCATGATGTAAATGAGTGCAAAAACAAGTCTGTACTATGCTGTCACAATGCTTGTTTCCTCTGCCTTCTTATGAAATGTCATACCTGTTTAGTTACACACTCGACTGATTTTTAACATCCGCTTCTTGACCTTTAAGGTCTAAGAAAGCTCTGGTGTGACTTAATCATAAACTACTTCTTGACAGGTCAGCTTAAGAAGTGACAATATTAGTGTTCCATTAATGGTATCAGTTTTGAAGAACAGTTAGATTAAGGAGGTCATATAAAGCATTTATATTCTTTATTATTATATTTTTTCCCCTTGAGGCCTCCGGTTCCTTCCCGCCAAACAGTCATTATTTTTATTTTGCAACCATTTTTTACCCTCTCTCTCTCTGACTTATAGAATGCTTTATTTTTATGACTTATACATGCCTTTAAGGTTCCCATGTAATTGATTGTTCTGGACATTTGCAGGTTGTTAGGCAGGAGATGTTTGGAAGTATGTTAGTCTTAATCACCATTCACTTTCATTGCATCACTACAACGAATGTGTACAGTGACTGAGGTTATCATTCTGCCCAACATCCCTTTTTGTTTTCCACTGAAGACTTTTTATTAATGGA
Organism: Xyrauchen texanus; assembly: GCF_025860055.1. NCBI lineage: Eukaryota > Metazoa > Chordata > Actinopteri > Cypriniformes > Catostomidae > Xyrauchen > Xyrauchen texanus. The sequence goes on from NC_068315.1 coordinate 23,928,482, forward strand.
TGATCTGTCCTTTTATTATGCAGAGACAAAATAGTCAAAAATAGTTTATTTGTGTCAAAAACAGTCATTGTTTAGTTTCTATGACCAATTTTCACCCTATCTCCGACCTGATGAAAGACTTAGAGGGCCTTTAAGACTCCCATGTAATCGCCCTCTTTATACTCTATATGCGATAATAGATACAGCAATATACTGCAGTTTTCGCAAGCTGCTGTTTTGCTGTCGAGTCCAATTAGTAGAGTTGGGGTAATCGAGTTCGGACTCGAGTCCGAGTCACAAGTCCAATTTTAATGGACTTGGATGCATTTTTACTTAGACTTGACTCGGACTCGATCCTTTGGGACTTGAGTCCATGGCATTTGTGATGCAATGAAAAAAATAAAAAATAAATAATGAAACTGAAAATGAACACATCTCTTTCTGCATGCAACTGTAGCACCCCCTGAAGTCATATATGTAGCCAGAGTTTGTTTCACCATGTTAAGCAAACACATGTACACACATACGCACACACACAATCACACTCATCAGTCAACCAAAACGTTTAAATGTTTCTATGGAGACTACTGTTTAACATCGATTACCGAGGTGGCTGGCACGACAAAACATAAAGACAGGTATGTAGCCAATGTACTAGAAACAAGCCATTTTCGAAAATCACGGAACCTGACAACTGGTAAAATCACATGCACCGTGCAGCCAAGAATGTGCTTGCATTGTGATTTCATTGTGGTTAAGTACTTCAAATCATGAACTTTTTTGAGTGACGCTCATCATGACACTTTACTAAAAAAAATGTTGAAATAAAAAAAAATTATATTGGTCTATTAAATCTTTTTAGGAATAATGTATCCACACATGTAGGCTTCTGTAGTCTCTTGTGGTCCACGCAGTGTTGTCAGCTTGAAATGCTCCATAACAGTTTGATGAATTAACTGTGTGACTTTTTAAGCAGTTGAAAAAATTGAATTATTGCTAAGCAGACAGCAACTCTTAACATATAAACAGCACCTAATTATTATTGATTTACTATTTTCAAAGCATACACTATAAAATATATTATTTGATGGCAGAGTTTGTGTATCAAGCTACTTATTGTAACGAGTTGAATTTAGTTATTACATTTGTATTTTTTTATTTTTACCACTGTGTAGCTTATGTACATATTTTTGACACTTTTGAAGGACAGTTCTGTTAAATTTAAGACTCAATATTATTATTTTTCATGTTTTTCATGACCTCAGTGAAATTCTTTGGTTGGTATTTAAAGATTTCATAATGATTGTAGACTAACTTGGATGACGCTAAAGCAAATATAAAATATTTTTTATTTTCAGCATCAGCTGCTGCTAGACGCACACAGACGCATCAGGGTAGGGTTGCAACAGCTGTGTGTAAGTTCTTACGTTTGGGATGTAAAGTTCATACTAAGTGCTTAGTAACTACTAGTTCATTTGTAATTAAGTCAGTGCTTAATTTGGTTGCACCACCTGTTCTTAAGGTAAGACTTAACTAGTAGATTGTAAACTCTCCATAAGGCATAGTCGCATAATATGACGTTTACCTGTAATGATCCAATATACAGCCTTCAAATGTGTTCACATAAGTGATAAAAAGCAGTGAAAAGCTGTGACTCTACGAGGAGTGTGGCATACTCATGGGCACTGGCCAACGGCAACTCCCTAGCAGACATCTGCAGAGCGGCGGACTGGGCAACACCAAATACCTTTGCGAGATTCTATAATCTCCGGGTTGAGTCGGTTTTGTCAGGTCTGAGCATGTAGAACTCGGAAATACGGAACAGCTGACCAGGTGTACCGCTTGCACATAGCAACTTTCCTCTCAACTGAGGTGAAAACATGCGCTCTTACTCCCAGGCGAGCCCACAAAGTCATGCACTCTGGATGTTCTTCCTCCTAGCCCTCTAACTCGTGAATTCGGCAGAGGAATTCCCGACCAGACCAACTACGGGTACTAATTATTCTGTACAGGATTAGGTGCTCCACAGGTGCCAGTTATCACAGTAACCTCCTGTGCTGTATTTTCTGTGGTACGGTCAGCCTGTGCAGGTTGTGGTCTCCTTGTTGTCTTTTCCCCCTGAAAGAATTGGATTGGAAAAGAACGCCTTCCCCGATGCGTATCATAGCGTTAGATGGACCCAGCCGCATCTAACCCTCTATGAGAGAGAACATAGAGAGAGAAAAGGCCGCGGCTGGTGCGGCCTGCTACGATGCTTGTCACGTCACTTGTTCCCCCCCTCAGGGATGCCGGAACCTAAAATGTTTATGACATCTTATGGGGCATTGGGGAAGGTTCCGTGCAGTCTGATTCACCTGCCCCATTGGCTCTCAACAGCTTGCTTTGCACCTGCATCAGCAGTTCACGTAACACGGTTCAGTGTTGTGGCATTATTGAATGGGACCCCCAGTGTCACTTCAATCGACACAACGTAACCCCCGTTCCCTGATGGAGGGAACGAGACATTGTGTCCCCCTGGCCAAGACATTGTACCAACCACTGTAACGGCCGAAACTTATTCTCGGCTCCTCAGTACAAAACCTAACTAACAGATGCATGATTCCCTCCTTTTATACCTGTAAGTCTGGGGGAGGGACATGCAAATTCTGTTCGCCAATTTCTCATTGGCCTTTTCTCAAATTCAGAGGTAACCATGGCTCCTGAAAGAAGCCCCTAGTGTCACTTCAATCGACAAAATGTCTCGTTCCCTCCATCAGGGAATGGGGGTTACAACAGTAACCTAAATGTTTTAGGTGCAATAGCTGCACACAGAACTGTTTTCCACTAATTAACTATGTCTGTGTTAAATGGTCCTAATATTAGCAGTGGGCTTTTCCAGTGTTTTTACATGTAACATTTGCAAACGTAGAGTTTGATCAATGTCAGCGAGTGCTAATTACTACTGTGTTGACTCATTTGTACTGTATGTGTTTTCCTAAACCAGTCGGCAGGTAGAGACTCAGAAAGAAATCTTAGTATAGACTATTATTTCTTTAGATAGGTAGAATTTTAGATAAAACTAAACTAAATTGAAAGGACAAATTGAAAATGTAGTAGAAATAAAAACTAAATTAAAGTTTAACCCAGGTTGTAATGACTAACACAGGTTTCACTTACTTTAGTCCATGTTTTTTTTGTCAAGTTTTTGTTACATTTATATATTGAAAAATAGTTTTTTTAGTTGTGAAAGTTCAAATAAATAAAATATTGATGGTGAGTTTACAGTTACAAATTTCAGATTCATAAGTGTCACGTTCCTGTGTTGTCTGCCCCGTGTTTTCTGTTTCACTCAGCACGTCACATTCCATGTCACGTTCCTTGTGGTCCGGTCCATGTTTTCACCAGTCATTGTCTAGAAAACTACACTTCCCAACTCTCCTTGCCCTCACCACCTGCCAGCACTCACTCATTGTTTTCACCTGCGTATCGTTTAGTTCCATCACCTCTGTGTATATAACCCTGTTTATTTCTCCATTCCCCTGTCGGTCTTTGATGTATGTGGATGCTTGTTACCCGTGCTGAGTGAAACAGAAAACACGGGGCAGACAACACAGGAATGTGACAATAAGATTCAGATTGTCTCGACTGATTCAGCCTGTAGTGGTCTCGGTCTTGAGTCTGACTTGGCCCCTTTTGAACTTGGACTCGACTTGACACGATTATTTAAAGACTCTGAATTTACACGGACTCGACTAAGGTGGACTCGAACCCAACACTAGCAATTGGTTTGCACTTGCTCAATCCTTCAACAGTATTCTTCAAAAGCAGCCTGCATTACATTTTGGCTGTCACAGTCTGTCTCCCTCGTATTTCCTAGGACTCTTATTTTGAAGAGTTTCCCCAGGACCACGTTACCCAGTATGCACTGCCCTCATCACTGCCATCTGTTCCTGATTGTTCTCACCTGTTTTCCATTCCCTCATTAGCTTTTGTTTGTATAAATACCAACTTGTTTTTGCATTCCTTTGTCAGTTCCTGTTTGTTGTTTCAATGTCATCATTTTTATTAAAGCCTGCAAATAGATCCTACGTCTCCTTTGTCGTCTCAGCAACTACTCGTGACGTTGGCAGGCCAAAAATAACCTTAATAAAAAGACTTAAATAACCAGGGATATTGTAAAAAAATAAAATTGCAGCCATTTGTTTTGAATGTTGGGGCTCTGTAGAAAGATATGCAGAGTGGCAGGTGCAACACACAGTTAGGAACATCGTACAATTTGGCAAACTTTCCCACCTTTTTTACTTATTGTGAGTTCTGGTTTTTATCATACTTATCAAATTTCTGAATGTATATTGTTCACATAAATGTATTTATATATTTGAATCTGTTAATCTGCATGAAATTGCAGAAGTTCAGAACAGACATTTTTGCTTTGTCTAATTTTTTCTGGTAAGACGTTTTCTGTCCTTATACAGTATTTATATTACTCAAGTAACTCTAAAGATAATTTGATTCCTCATCATATGACCCCTTTAAGACAAGCAACAGATCTTAGACTACCAGAATCGTTTGCCACTTATTGGACTTTTAGTTTTTAAGATACTGCCAGAAATTGTGAGGTAGTAGCATCTAAATGCACCAACTATTTAAAAACACTCAGACAAGTCATAAAAAGTATTTACCCCAATCAATACAAAATAAAAACAAAATCACAAACATTCCTTTTTATTGCTTGGTCAATTATAAGCATTCACATTCACACAAGATTCCAGATCTCTCTCCTTAATATCCATTAAGAGTCAATACTAGATGTGTGATGTGCAAAACAGGGCCAAGAGACATGCCTGCCTTCCAGGCCCCTTTACGTTAACACACTGCCTGATTGTATTCCGACTCTCTTTTCACTCCTCTATGACGTGTGTAAGCAGACTTTTGTTTCTGGCACTTTTGTTGTGTAATTGTTCAAGGGTTTTTCCAGGCCTACTCGCTGTAGTTCTGTAGAGTAAAGTACGTGTGTAATCGTACAGTGTCTGCATGTATAAAGGCCTCTTTACATGGCAAAGGCAGCACAAAAATTGCATCTAAAGCAGCATATAGCCTATTTATGCAAAAGGGTGAAGCTTTGTAAAGAGGCCCTAAGATATAAAAATATCTATAATAATTTGAAGCGTCAAACTGGTTAGCAGGTACACACGCACAAACATAATGAAAAACAAGCATACAGAAACAGTGAGGTGGGACGTGTGGTGTTGTGTTGAAAGGTGTGTGACTCATGTGCGGTCTGCTGGTGTCCTCACACAAGGAGAGGGGAGAGGATCAAACAGGTGAGACCCTCTCCTCTAATCATTACCATTGACAAAGTGGAGCCTTTATCTGTAACCCAGCCACTCATCATCTTTCAGCCCAGACTCAGCACACAAGCTGCGGTCAGATGCTGTGTGTATTGACGTTTTTGTTTCAAAGTAAATATTAAAGGGATAGTACACCCAAATCAATGTTATTTCAAACCCATATGACTTACTTTCTTCTGTGGAACACAAAAGGAGATATTTAGTGTGATGTCCAAGCAGCACTTTCCAAATAATAAAACTGAATGGTGACCACTTTTACAAGAGCAGCATGGAAATCTCGAAGCTCCTTTTGTGTTCCACAAAGGAAATAAAGTCACACACTTTAGGAATGACATGAGGGTAAGGAAATGATGACACAATTTTTTTTGTAAGGGATGGCCACGTATTAGCAGATTAGTTAGCGCACTATCACCATGAACTCAGAATGTAAACAAGACAACTTTTTATTTTTATTTTCTACTGAAAATATATTACTTTATATCATCACTGAGTGGTTAAAACAGCTTATTTTACTGATCTCATGTGAATACTACTCAATAAATGAGGTATGAAGTCATTGATAAAACATTATAATGTCATATAAGTTGATGTTTTACATATAGTCTTGTGGGTCTTCATATTAAGATGGCCCTCTAAATGCCTCCCACAGCATTGTGGCCGGTGTCTGAAAGTCATGGTCTAGATCCCTAGATAACAGTAACACACATACCAATAAAACATAGACAATGTACATATTGAACAAAAATGACTGCCAAATGCATAAATGTACATTATTTTTATTATGTTCTTTCCAGACTAAGTTAATTTGCACAACACACAGCACACGTGCAAGACATGAGCAAACATTATACTAATTCAATTATTGAAAAGATGTGATGTAAAGGCCACAGAGTGTCTGATTTTCGGAAACATTGGATTAGTAATTAAATCAATACTCCCAACCAAATCCCTAAAGCTAATCGTAACAGTACTGTGACCAAAACAGCATTATTCACATTCTGCTTTGCAACTGTAGTATCTCGCTAGCCTTACTTTCTTTCTTTCTTTCTTTCTTTCTTTCTTTCTTTCTTTCTTTCTTTCTTTCATTATTTATTTATTTCCCTCCTCTTTGCTGATCCATCTCTCTTTCCTGTGTAACATTGTTCAAGGGGAGGGTTTAGCAGTTTCCTCGATCGCTGTCCCCACGTGGAGGGCATAAAAACGTGTGTGAGCATGTGCATGTGTGTATGTGAGGAGATTGAAGTAATGGAAGGTTTGACTGATTGAAATGGACCTTCTTCGATTGCATCGCAACCAGATGTATTTAATTTATGTGTTCTGGCTTGTGTTTGTTTGTTTTCTGAGTTTATTAGTGGGCAGGTTAGCGGGTCCAAACACTTTTGAGAAATGACAGCTATAAAAAGTTTACTTATTCAAAACAAATTTGTTATGATTTAGTGCACAGGCTGGACACTTGACTTGTGGGCTAACTATTGAAACCTACGTGTACATCAAAGTAAATAAACAAAGATTAAAAATAGAAAAGGTTCAAACATCATCAGGCCTGCCCATTGTACTTCACTCAGCACACAACTGCTTGAAGTGTGCTTCATGTGGGGGATGGATGTTCAGAATATTCCCGTATAGTAGAGGTCAAGTTACAGTAATCAAGTCTGTATAAGTGCAAATATTAAGTGCAATCAAATGCTCCCCTGATACATAATTTATTGAAAATGCACGTTTAATTATGTGAAATTTAAACAAGGGTCTCTAGAATCAAATTGCATTACAAAAACATTCAAATGACTGTAATAGAGATGTTAATCAAACATAAGCAAATTAATAACATTGACCATTGTGGCAGAACAATCCTCCCTCCCTTTCGTCACCATCACTCTGCCTCTTAGGGCCGTTCTTCAGCGAGGCTCACAAAGAGAGTGGGTCGGAGAGAGGAGAGATGTAAATTTATGAGCCTCGTATGGGCAGCGGATGATGAGGCACACTTGATGTGAGTGGAGCATCATCAACACTGTCATAAAAATGTCAAGTGCACTTCTCCTCGGGAAGCTGGCTTCAATCTCCTGCTGTGCACACACTGGCATCCTCTCATGACCAGGAGCAGAGTGGGAAAGGTACCAGCTGAATTAGATGCGGCCAGATCCGCTCCCTCGGAACCCCAGTGCGGGATAGATGAGTCGCTTGGGAGTACCGCTCATGTGGGGGTCGACAGGCATGGATGCTGGGCCACCTTTCCCCTCACACACTGCGGCCTTTAAGGGAAGACAGGCCGCAAAAGAAACCGCCAACCCTTGCATCCTGGTTCCTTAAGACGGTAGCATGTGTGGCTGTCAGACCCCACAGATTCCCAGACCATCGTTTGGACGCTCCCCATCAGTCACATGGTCCAATTCACTGTGAGGGTTTCAAGTACCCCTTTACTTTAGCCACTTTCCCCTTTGGACACTCCTTTGCTCTCCAGCTTGACACCACACCCACAGTGTCTGTCTCTTGTTCATCCCGGAGCAGAAATCGGATACAACAGGTGGTAGATTGAATGTGATAATTCTGCTATGAATTCTGTAAGCACTAGTGGAGGTCCAATTAAATACGTATGTGCATGTTGAAAGTAGACTGCTATGTTGTAAATTAGGATGCTACTTTGCAAAATAATATAATTTTATTAGTTTTTGATGCAGGGAATTTGTGTATGTATTTGCTGGAATTCAAGAAAATCTACTTTGCCAATGTTCAGTATTATTTGTGTAATGTCTGGAAGGAAGTCACGAAAGCTGGATCTAGGTGTGGCAAAACAGTATTTAATAAAATAAACAAAGTACAGAATAATGGGGTAAACACAGGAACAAAAGAAACATTCATGCTGGGAAAACACAGAAACAGAGTAAACATACACAATGGGCACTGGTCATACACACAAGGTCAAAATACATAACAACTGACAAAGACTAAGCAAACAACAGGGCATTAAATACACAATGGGTAATGAGTAAATGAAGGGCATGTGAAAGCAATCAAGGACAGCTGGCAGTGATGAGGGCAGGGAATTATTAGATCAGGTGGATGGCCAGAAAACCCAGGAGACCAGAGTATATCAGGCAGATGGCCAGGAGACCCAGGAGACCAGAGTATATCAGGAAGATGGCCAGGAGACCCAGACGACCAGAGCAGATCAGGCGGAGAAGGCAGAGCCGTGGCTTGAGGGGCAAAGTCGTAGAAGAAGGAGCTGTGGCAGCCTCGAAGGATGAAGCCATCGAAGGTGGAGCCGTGGCAGGCTAGGGGGGCGAATCCGTAGAAGGTGGAGCCTTGGCAGGCTAGATGGGCGAAGCAGTAGAAGGCGGAGCCTTGGCAGGCTAGAGGGGCGAAGCCGTAGAAGGCGGAGCCTTGGCAGGCTAGATGGGCGAAGCAGTAGAAGGCGGAGCCTTGGCAGGCTAGAGGGGCGAAGCCGTAGAAGGCAGAGCCATGGCATGCTCGAAGGGCGAAGCCATAGAAGGCAGAGCTATGGCAGGCTCGAGGCTAAGTGTCCAGGATGACTGGGAAATTACCTCAGTGGTCATGAACATGAGCAGAGTCTCGGGAGCAACCTCTGTGGTCGTGGGCGTAGACAGAGACTCGGAGATGACCTCTGTGTTTGTGTACATGGGCAGAGACTCGGAGATGACCTCTGTGTTTGTGTACATGGGCAGAGACTCGGAGATGACCTCTGTGTTTGTGTACATGGGCAGAGACTCGGAGATGACGTCTGTGGACGTATACATGGGCAGAGACTCGGAGATGACCTCTGTGTTCGTGTACATGAGGCAGAGACTCGGAGATGACCTCTGTGTTCGTGTACATGAGGCAGAGACTCGGAGATGACCTCTGTGGTCCTGTACATGGGCAGAGACTCGGAGATGACCTTTTGTGGTCGTGTACATGGGCAGAGACTCGGAGACGACCTCTGTGGTTGTGAACATGGGCAGAGACTCGGAGACGACCTCTGTGGTCGTGTACATGGGCAGAGACTTGGAAACGGAAGCCTTTCTCCTCCTCCGGGAGGCCGACGTAGTAAACGCTGGCTCTGATACGGATGAGGCTAGCAATGCTGGCTCTGGGATGGACGAGGCTGGCAATGCTGACTCTGGTATGGGCGAAGCTTTCAGCTCGTTGGCCGTGGCAGGCGTGGCCGTTGGCCATGGCAGGCGTGAGCATCAGCTTGTTGGCCATGGCAGGTGTGGCCGTTGGCCGTGGCAAGCGTGAGCATTAGCTCGTTGGTCGTGGCAGGCATGGATGTTGGCCGTGACAGGCATGGGCATTGGCTGTGGCAGGCCAGGGCACTCACAATTTGTGGGGAAGGGTCTTAGTTGGTGCTATGCACTGATATCAGTGGCGGATAATTCAACTTGGAGACAAGTGCCGTGAAGGGCTTCGAGACTGGGGCCGTGGAAAGCTTGGAGCAAGGAGTCACATAAGGCTGGACTGTGACATGGCATGTAGCAGACTTAGACGTGGCTGTGACATGGCGTGGAGCAGACTCAGATGTGGTTCTGACATGGCGTGGAGCAGACTCAGATGTGGCTGTGACATGGCGTGGAGCAGACTCAAATGTTGCTGTGACATGGCGTGCAGCAGACTCAGATATAGCTGTGACATGGCGTGGAGCAAACTCAGATATGGCTGTGACATGGCATGGAGAAGACTCAGACTTGGCTGTGACACGGCGTGGAGCAGACTCAGACTTGGCTGTGACACGGCGTGGAGCAGACTCAGACTTGGCTGTGACATGTGGCTGTGTAATATATTCCTCCCACATGTACCTCCTTCCACTGGTGAGCAATGAGACCGATTTTATAAACAGACTTCAGGGTTGAATCAAAAAATTCAATGTATTTAGCAAGGACACTAAACAGAATATTCTGTGACAGGTAAATTTGCTTGGGTCAGCTGAATGAAAGGAGCCGCTAGATCCATTTTGTGTTCAGTTGTTCTGGAACGTCTAGAAGGATGTCACGAGAGCTGGATCTAGGTGCGGTGATTTAATAAAACAAAAAAAGTACAGAATAACGGGGTAAACACAGGAACAAAAGAAGCATCCACGAAGGGAAAACACAGGAACAGAGAAAACGGGCACTGGTCATACACAGGAGGTCAAAACACAGAACAACTGACAAAGACTAAGCAAACAACAGGGCATTAAATACACAATGGGTAATGAGTAAAGGAAGGACAGGTGAAAACAATCAAGGACAGCTGGCAGTGATGAGGGCAGGGAGATATGGGAAGTGTAGTCCAGGAGGAACAGATGACAGGAGAGAAACAAATGTAAACAACAGTGAATCGTGACAATTAGGCTTACACATTTAATTGAGGGTGCTCTAACGTTATTTTGACGTTAACACCCTCACAAACCCCTGTAGAACCAGGCCTGATAGCACTTAATTAGTATTTACCCTGACTGTTATGCTTAACCCGTGTTTTTCTGTTCCCACCCTCTGTTTTTTTTTTTTTTTTTTTCAATAAATGCCACAGTGTCTGTCTCTTGCTTACCTCAATACACCATGTTTACTTCTTGGTACAAATGGTCAGAATTCCTTCCATTGATGCTCTTTGGAACATTCTCAAATCATGTTGGGATCAATGCCAGCTCGACTGCATCCTGTCATTATGTAAAGCAAGGGGGATATACCAAATTTACAAGGACATTTTTAAATTAACGGACTTTTCACTCAAATTGTTATGCTCGTAATATAATTTGTAATGATGTTGTAAATGTTGTTTTAAATTAGAAATAATTCAAACTAGAGGCATTTTCAGGATGTTTTTAAGTCCAAGTCCATAACTTCATAATTTCGTGTAAACGATGCAAATCTATTCACATTGTAAATACAGTAAACAGCAAAACTGCAAAATGACATCTGCAGCTCCTTACTATCAAACCCCAGCTCAAATGCACATCAGCCTTTTTGCATTTAACAAATGCAAGTTGCTGGTGATGTGCATTATCTCATCATGAGGTTATGTTTACATCTGTATTTCATATTTCATCTTAGAGACCAAATAGTCTTCTGATTTCTTTCTTTGCCAAGAAAGTGATATGTTCCTGTGGCACATGGCACTAGACCCTTCAAAGGTTATGGGTTCAATTCCCTGGTAAAACATACACTCCTGAAATTTATAATTTAAATGCCATATGATCCAATGGTTTCTATTATTAATGCAGCATAAAGGTCATGATTTCAATTCCCAGGGAACACATAAACTCTTAAAATGTATACTTTGATTGCTAAAGGGTCTGTTATTTCTATCAATGATATCCAACGCAACATGTTCCTGTTAATCAACTAGTAGCACATGGCATTCGCAACACCACAGGTCATGGGTTCAAATCCCAAGGAACGGATACTGAATAAACTTTAATAGAACTGCATATTGCTATTGGTGTCTGCCAAAGAATCACAGAACCAACTACAAACATAAGTAAATTAATTAAACAATAAAACTTAATTAAGGGTCATGAGGAACAGAGAATAGCCTTGTCACCATCTCTTTGCTCTGAATGGATGCTTAAGACACAATGATTCAACAAAAACTATTTCATGTCAAGTAAGTTTTGCTTCTGAGAGGATAAAGGGTAAGTGAAGGAAAGAACGAGAGAGAGAGAGAGAAAGGGGGAAGAATATGAGCATGTCATTTCATGTGACTCATATGTACGCATCCTGACTACGTCAAGATGTTACCTGCCAGTTCGGTCCCATTTTAGTCACACAGCACAATCTTTTTTGAGCACTTATCCTATACCCAGTCACTATAACATCATCATACATTCCATAATTAAAATTATGGATTCTCAGCATGCATATGCGGCTAAGATGAAAGTTTGAAATGATGCCACGTTGACCTACTCGTCATTCGTCTTTCCATTTTCAACATAGCAAAATAATCAAGTTAAATTTTCTTACTTAGGCTTAGAAAATGTAATGATCCAGAAAGCAGATATTTTGCAAATGGAATTTTAGTTTACTGCTTACAGAATAATGTGCAGTATACACTGTATATACTCCATCCTATTAAAAACCAGTATGTGAAACAGTAGTCATGCAATCATAAATATGGTTATTTTGCTTTTTATTTATTTATTTGATCAAATAATGAGACAAAATAGAGATTTAAAAAATTGTGCCTCTAATTACTTAAGGTTCATTTTTACATTGAAATTGGAAAGGTCAAATCGAGCATATTTCATGGTGACATATAGCTTTCTTTACTTTGTTTTGTTGTTTCAAACATATTTTGGCATATGTATTAAATCATCCAGACATCCCATGCATGAAAAAAAATTGCATATTGTGCACTACATACTAGACAGCAGAAATAGTCAGAGTAGCATGCTAGTATGCTATTATCAGGGTTCACACTATTTTCAACCTATTCAATTCCATGACTTTTCCATGACTTGAAATCTAGTTTCCATGCCCAAACATTTAGCTATTAATTTTGAAAGTGGCATATAAACTGCAATCGAAAATTTTAAAAAAACAAAATCACACCATTGTTTCATAATTTCATCTGAAAACATTTAATTAATAAATAAGTTAATAATTGAAAATAACTTCAACTTGTAGTAAGTTCCCAGTGGAGAGACTAACAGGAGAGATTTTCCAGCATGTGCAAATAAACAGATGCAGTATTCATATATATATATATATATATATATATATATATATATATATATATATATATATATTGTGGCAGGACGGAGGCATAATTAGCCTAATACGGGACCGGGTGCGTAGGATCACGACCTGGCTCGCCTCCGCCCTGCCACATATATATATGTGGCAGGGCGGAGCACTTGGGTTCATCATCACCAGCCTTTAAAATGTGCAAATGTCATTTAGATAAATTTTGGTGTTTCCTATATACATTTTGGTGTTTCCTATATATATATATATATAGGAAACACCAAAATTTATCTAAATGACATTTGCACATTTTAAAGGCTGGTGATGATGAACCCAAGTGCGGTTTATTTACAAAATTGATATCCAAGAACCCTTACTTTAAACGTGAACAAAACATGAACTTGAAATGGCTTGACTATGAAACGAAACAAAACATAAACATGATTTGACTATAGAACCAACATAACACCAAAAATACTCGACAAAGGACAATGGCAAGCATGAGGACTTAAATACATGACATGGGAGAACATAAACCAGTGAACAAACAGAACATCACATGACTATGGAAACAGGAACTAAACCTTTCAAAATAAAATACATGGAATCAAGACATGAACAAAAACACATCTAAACATGACAATAGTGTTTGTTAATGCGTGTTATATGGAACAACAAGTCTATGGTTAGAGTATTTCTCTTTTTTAGAGAACAGTCTAACCCTAATTCAACACTAACCTCACTGGGCATACTCAACCAGTATGCCTGGAAGCCTTTAGAATGTGCTGCTGTCATTAAGGTGAATTTTGTTTATAATATTTGAAAACTGCCTCTGTATAATTGCACATACTGGCAAAATATCACCTGTAGTAAATAAGTCTATCAACTAAGAACCTGTGACATCCTCTGGAATGTGAACATGACATCTTGGTGAATTTATTGATTTGTATTCCTAAAATAATCAAATACTATACTCATATAGTTGGAATTACTTTAAGAACCTCACCTGTAGTCATTTAGTCTATCCACTAGGAACTGTGAAATCACTGCACATTTACTGGGGTTTTTTATATTTACATTTATGCATTTGGCAGACGCATTTATCCAAAGCGACTTACAGAGCCCTTATTACAGGGACAATCCCCCCAGAGCAAGCTGGAGTTAAGTGCCTTGCTCAAGGACACAATGGTGGTGGCTGTGGGTCTTGAACCAGCATCCTTCTGATTAACAGATTACCAGTTATGTGTTTAGACCACTACACCACCACCACTCTCACAGCATAGTGGGTGGAATTTTCAGATGATCCCTTGAGTATGCTATGGAATGTGAGCACATCGGTGCATGTTCAGACATAATTCTGCAGCCACACCAAGTGTTGACTGTTCTGCTTACAACGTTTTATGGTCCTTATAGTACAGTTATATGCCCTTTAGGCCAAGTGTGTGAATAATATTTTTGTTACACTGTTGCTTTCAGAGAGCATGGGTAAAAGAAAATGAATATTCAACAAATATTGAGCCTAAAACTAACTTTACCCCACTTCATAAAGGTCTTTGGGACAAATATTCAGTCAAATTTCTCCTGGTGTACTGCCCTGTTACCATATCCAAGCAAATATTAACATATCCTTGATTAGGGGTCTGGGTAGCTCAGCAAGAAAAGACTCTGATTACCACACCTGGAGATGCAAGATCAAATCCAGGGTGTGCTGAGTGACTCCAGTGCTAGGGTGGGTAGAGTTACATTGGGTTAACCTCCTCGTGGTCACTATAATGTTGTTCTCGCTCTCTGTGGGGTGAGTGGTGAGTTGTACATGGATGCCGCGGAGAATAGCGTGAGCCTCCAGATGCACTACATCTCCACAGTAATAGGCTCTACCAGCCATGGGATAAGATACATGGATTGTCTACCTCAAACGTGGAGGTAACTGAGATTTGTCCTCCGCCACTCGGATTGAGGTGAGTCACTACAATGAGGACCTAAAGCGCATTGGGAATTGGGCATTCCAAATTGGGAGAAAAGGGGAGAAAATCCAATTGTAAAAAAAACATCCTTGATTCCGCTAATGCCTGTTTTTGAATGTGTACTTTACTAACTCCAGTTAGCTTCATTTTGGGCCAAATTTTGCCCTTAGACTTTTGCAGCATCAGCAAAACCTGAGCAATGATAGAGATTGAACTATGACAAAGATAAGTCATTGCTGTGGCAAATGTATTTACAGCTGTGTTTGTTGCCGGTCTGGCTTAGGGATATTAGAAAACTACGTACTTAGAGAGATGGGAAGACATTACATTCGGTGAGGTTGCGCATGTTATTGCAGGCGAGCACATGGGAAAGATTCAGTGTACTATCAGGTGTGTATGGGTGTGAAATGTGTGTTAACCTCTTGAGAAATGAGACCCAACAAAAGGAAAGGTTTTGGAATTTAGCAAATCATTTTTATATTTTGTTATAGTGTTTGGTGTGAAAAACTTAAGAAAGCATTTTTCAGCATTATTATTTGTTTTCATCATATGTCCTCTGTAGAGAACATCAGACTTAGTCATTAAGAAAATGGCAAGAATTTTTCTTTCCATCACAAATTAGTTTATTAGGTTTTGGGCTATGTCACTGATGTCATATAAATGCTGAAACATGTTGATAAAATTTGCTTACATTTTTATTAATTAATTACTAGGTCCCAATAGCATAACAGACATTGTGCATAAGGCCAGGGTCTTAAGAAACATTATAACTATGTTCCCCTCACTTTTAGAAATAACTAAATTCGTATCCCAATTCATCCGACCAAGTCACCAACAGTGTAGGCAGAGAGGTGACAAGGCTTCTGAAATTGAACTGAAATCTTTCGTTCTGGCTGACTGGACTAACGTTTAAAATGTTTGACAGCAGTTATTAAATTATATCATAATTCTTTTTTTTAATATGAACATTTTCATTCATACATGGTTGCTACATTTTAGTTTTAATTATTAAAGTTCTTTCATAAAAATGCTGATGTTTCATAAAATTTCAGTTGATGTGCTTTCTTTCAGATGATAATAAAACACAAAACATAAAAAAAATAAATAAAAGTAACAATTCTTTAAATCTGTCTTATTGTGAAGAGTGGTTGATGAGAACACCCTGTCTACAGTGGGCGTGTCCATTGATGCAACCCAACGCAATGGCTTGAGGCTGTCTACACTGGACAAGTCGACACAAACGCTCTAAACCATTCATTTGTGTTTTTGGCAGGAGGAGCGCCATTGCATGCAGTGCAAAAATGGAACGGGACACCTGTTTACTGTCGGTGCGATGTGACATTCCGCAACAGATGCTTCCAGTGTAGACTGCTTCATTGATTATAATGGGTTCTATTGCTTTTGACGCAATGCAGACAGGGTGTTAGTATGCCCTTGCATAAGGCTGTATGTGTTTATGTATATTTATTGAATAGAGAATTAGTTTGCTGGTGCATGTGAATCTATGTATGTGGTTAGGTGTAAGTACGTGCAATGTTATAATTTTCCTAGATTTGTGCGGCGGTAGATACATTTGTGCCTGTGTCACAGTGACAGCCATTCTTGATGTGTGTGTTTGATACCTATGGCACTTGGAGGCAGGCCCACTTATCTAATGAACCAGAGAAGTGTAGTACAGGCTATACATTCCCTCAATGGTACAACAGATTGCCTACACACCCACTGTCCACCCACATACACATGCACACACACTCTCAAACAGTGTTTCAAAAACAAATATTATTAACCTACATCCATTAATAAAAGCTTATGCGCTTAAATCTGTCGAAAAACAGTCCAGCACATCCAGGTACATATTACAGCAAAGCAGATTCTAAACCCAATATGAGGCTTTAACTGACCAGTTAAAGACATGAAATCTGTTTCAGACAGTCTCAAAGAGTGAGGCCTTCAACACACCCTACAATTACCACCGTGAATCAGCGGCATCTCTGTAATGAGCAATATATACCAAAACAGACTTTGATAATAGCTATGTCCACCCTCACTGCTATTATAAGAAAGGAATGCATGCTGTAATTCAATACAGTCCTGTTGATCTGTGATTGGATCACATGCAGCACCTGAAAATATTTCAGTCATATAATTTCATAGCTTATTATTACATTTTCCCACTTTTTTTTCCATTAACATTAACTTATGAGCTGCAGGTTTTCTATTGAGAGTTTGAGAGTTTGCTCACTGAAACCATCCTTATGCCCAGCACCACATGTCAAGATCTGCTTCAGATTTTATGTTTGTTTAGTTGTGTGCAGCATGTCTTACTTGCTAAATGCAGCATGTCTGTGGGTGTTCTTAGCAGAATTAAGTCTTCATACTTGCTATGCAGCAAGTATGGTCATTTATATTATCTTACTATTCAGTGTTAGGTAAGTAACTTAAAGTAATTCCAATTTACTACCACTTTATCACTAGAGTTGTAAATTCATAAATTCATAAATAAAATTCAGATTACTGATTTTATTGATTATTTTTTCAAAAAAGTAATCATAATGCTAATTACCTTAAAGTTACTTTCTAAAACAGGTTTTATAGAAAAGCTTTTATAGAAAAGCTTCCACTGAAAGAAACACCCTTCAGCTGTCGCAGAATGAAAACTGATGCACATATTAACATAATTCATGTTTTAAATGAATTCTACAGATACAAAATTATTTTATAAATATGTGTAACCCAGAGGCTTGTGACGCTGTGCAATATTACCAGAGGTGGGGACAAGTCACACATGGTCAAGTCCAAGCAAGTCTCAAGTCTTAACCATCAAGTCTCGAGTCAAGTCTCAAGTCGCAGTTCAGATAAATCAAGCAAGTCAAGTCAAGTCAAGGGTTCACCCTAAGCAAGTCAAGTCAAGTCCTGATAAGTTTCAAGTAAAGTCAAGTCACACTACTAAAATAAATAGAGGTAAATTTTTTCGATACATATTTATTTTTGCACAGAAAAGATGAACTTGTATACATATATTATGTATCTTATTTATTATACATTTGCTACATATTAATCATATGCATATCTGTGCTACATTAATATCTGAAAATAAAATAAAATTGTGTTGTTTACACAAAACGTTCAGACATTAACATTACCTGTAAACATTAAAAAAAATTATTTCGTATGCACAAACATTCTTTACATTTTAAAAAATAATGTAATTTAAGGAAAATCAATTTGCAAAACCACATTTATGTGACCAATTGTAAATGGAATCGTTTTGATAAATCAGAATCAGCTATCCGATCTGAGAAAACGCATGAAGTGGCCAGGTGTAACGTTAAACATAGGGTTGCCAACCACAACAGTTTTCTGTAGCCTTGTGCGAACTTATTCAATAGAATTAGACTTCTAGAATGTTCTTTCAAGTGCAAAAAAATATATTTTTTTAATTTAGTAGTTTTTCTTATCATAGCCAACAAATGTCTTCGGAAACTCCTTTTCCTCGATTTACTGAAGCCTATATGTAAAACGCATTTGCAGCTGCACAGCCGTATATCTATGCTGCATATATCTATGCCGTCTGGCTCGCTGTGCTGCGGCAACTGAACAGCCAATGGCGCGAGCGCGGGTCAGAGCCCGCCAAGGGGGCGCCAAGTCCCCGAATTTTGCATTAAAGCAGGTCTTCGTTCATTCATAGTCTGTCTGACATATATATTAGAATAGAAGCTATGTGTCTGTCATGGATTTGCACTGAATTGATACTCAAAAATACGGAACAAAGTGCGTTCCGTATCAGTTCAATACGGAACAAGACTTTTATGTGTCAAATACGGAACGATTCCGTATTATACGGAACGGTTGGCAACCCTAGTTAAACAGCCCCTTAGAAATGTTTAGGTGCGTGCTAGTGATCACATCGGCGCCTCCATGTTAGCCTGTCATGCAGTAACGTTATGCGCAATGCTTTATAGTTTCCACACGCAGTCCACAAACTTGAAAATGCGCACATTTAATACATACATTATAACCTACATGTAATATTGAGCTGCCCGCTCATTTTAAGACGCCAATCAACATAAAAAATTCAGGCTACGCCACTGTTATAGTCAAATTCCCCAATAAGTTACATCTATTTACGAAACGTAACAGTATAATGATAATGCCATGGTCACATTTCTAATAAGAAAAAACATAATATGCCATCAAGGCCAAATTATGACAAACAGAAAAGATTAAATCATTACAT
Organism: Xyrauchen texanus; assembly: GCF_025860055.1. NCBI lineage: Eukaryota > Metazoa > Chordata > Actinopteri > Cypriniformes > Catostomidae > Xyrauchen > Xyrauchen texanus. The sequence goes on from NC_068315.1 coordinate 23,947,647, forward strand.
TAGTAATCGTTATAACGTAGATCTTAGTGAAACTGACTATAAAGAGATTACTTTCTTACCTTTCCTTGTGGTTCTTCTTGATATGTCGAACGAAATTTGACGTTGTGGTTGTGGTTGTCGTGTCGGATATTCGTGCCTTGCATATTTTGCAACTGGCTGAATCTTTTTTATAGGCACGGTCCAGTTCAAAGTCTGTATAGCCAAACGAGACAATTTGTGGAGCTCGACTACTGTCTGCCATGTTTGGCGCGGTTTGAATTGAGCAGCGTTAAAGGCACAGATGCCGATAGTGATGCTGACGTCACAATATATATATTTTTTAATTAATTGTATTGCTGTTTGTTTATTATAAGTTCAAGTCATTGTCGAGTCTTCCACTTCAAGTCAAGTCAAGTCTCAAGTAACTTGTTCTCAAGTCAAAGTCAAGTCAAGTCATTTTCGTACTTTAATCAAGCAAGTCACAAGTCCTGAAAATTGTGACTCGAGTCAGACTCGAGTCAAGTCATGTGACTCGAGTCCCCCACCTCTGAATATTACTCAGTGAGAACTGATTTAGTTTTGATTGCTAAACTGTGCTGGGAGTGTAGAATGTCTAAAAATTGGAAATCGTCCGACTGTGAGGACATTAAAAAGCATTTTTTGGATGTACGCATCTGATGCCTCTCAAGAGCAAGGGAATGACAGCACGCCTCAGGATGTACTATAAGTCTAGATATTGCAAACATTTATGCAGCACTAATGAAAATCTCGACCGACATGGAGGGTCTCGTGGAAATACGTTGAGCGGCCACATCTATGGAGGCGAATCTTTCCACCTGATCACAAGAATGGACGAGGCTGAAAAGCTAATCAAGTTTCTGGAAGCAGCCAGAAAAGAGCTGCGGACTAACCTGCTGGTCACCAAAACTGATATGGATCAGGTGTGGGAAAAATGTGAAGATATGGAAAATCAAAGCAGACATAAAATGTTTGTTTCGTTGGAATCCCAGAGGAAAAGTAAGGCCAAGATATTGTCAAGTTCCTGGACAGGTATATTCAAAATTTGTTAATCACAGCAGGCCATCATTTGGAAATAGATCACATGTACAGAGCTCTCGGTCAGCTTCCCAGGGCGGGTGATAGACCCCGATCCAGTCTGGCAAGATTCCTGCAGTCGGCAAACAGAGAATTTGTTTTACGTTCAGCAAGGAATAAAGGCAAAATGTGCTGGGAGGATTACAACATTATGGTTTTTCCAGACTTTGCCAGTGCTACGCAAGCAAAATGGGAGAGATTCAAAGAGTGTTAGAAGTATATTCACGGACAGAATGTGAGCTTTGCATTGCTTTCCCAGGTTAAGCTGAGAATCTATGCCAAGGATGGACGTAAGACTTTCACATGCCCACAAGAAACTATGGCCTTCATTAAATCAATGGAGTGAGTGGGTGGCTTTGCCCGTGCTGAATCAGCGGTATGGACTATTTTTCCTTATTTGTTCATTTTGTAGGTTTAATTTTATTATTTATTGGGGCCTATTTAATTTAAAAACTTTTGTGTGCAGTTCAATTGTATGGTTTACATAAAAAAAATGGCTGAAGTAATCTTGTAGCAATGGTGTTGCAGAAAATCTTGTGAGTGTGCATGGGCCATCGGATTTCCAGTGGATGAACACCAGTTTAGTCTGTTATGTGTAAGGTTGAAGCACATCTTTTTTCTGTTCTGTGGGTTATTAAGGATTTTATGGCTATGTCATTGTTGAATTGTGGTATATATAATTTAGCTTTGGGTACAGAATTTTTTTTCATGTCAATATGTCACACTTTAATATAGGTAAAAAAAAATTCTGGAGTGGGCATGTGTTTTGCAGTGCTGATTCGAGTAAGAGCAGGGGAGTCATCAATTTGATAAGTAACTTTGAGGGGAAGTTACAAGCAGCTGGGATCATCCATGATATGGTGTTGGGTGGAAACTTCAATCTTTTAATGGATCTGGTCCTTGATCATAGTGATGCAAAAGTGTGTAGAACCTTTAGAACAATGTTGACTACAGAGGATGCGCAAAAATCTTGGTCTTAAAGATATTTGGAGACTTCTGAATCCATCTGGGAGGTACTACACATTTTTTTTCATCAGTTCATAAGATTTATTCTAGAATAGATTTGTTTGGATATTTAAGTCGCTTATTCCACCTGTCACTGATTGCTCACTGAACATACTTTGTTGTGTTAAGAGATGTTGCCACATATAGAGAAAAGAAAATACTGTATATAAATGGAGCTTTAATACATCCCTTCTACAGGACCCAGCATTTCAACAAATGTTAAAGACAGAAGTTAATGTTTATGTAGAAACCAATTGGTCCTCATTGCTCTCTGTGGGTGTGGCATTGGAGGCACTAAAGACAGTTCTTAGGGGCGGATCATACAATATGCCTCATTCATTAAAAGATCAAAGCATTCAAGGAATTGGAAAAGAGTATTTAAAGTGCTGAAACAGAGCTGAAGTGATGAATGTCATCTAATGGTCTTAGAGAGTTGACTTAGCTGAAATATAGGTACAATACTATTTTGTCACAGAAGGTAGAGTTTTTCTTATTCAGGGCAAGACAGACATACTTTGAATTGGAGTTTTTTCCCCACCATTCCTTTTGTGAAGTATTGTTGAGGCAATATATTTACTTCTGCCACAGATATTAATAAGGCCTTTAAAGAATTCTACTTCAATCTTTATAGTTCCACGTCTTCGTCTACCAATAAGGATATAAGCAACATCGTAGAACCATTAGAATTTCCTAAATTGACGAATGATCAAAAATACTTTCTTGACTCTGACGCAGAATTTTTTAGATCTTATGTCACAGAACTGGCTCCACTTATGTTAGAATTTACACAGAGTCATTAAAGAAAGGTGAACTACCGGCAACCATGACACAAGCCCTGATCAGTCTTGTGCTTAAAAAGTTAATGTAATAGTTTTTATTCCAATTTCCCTGATCCAGTTAGATGTTAAAATATAGATGTTATCAATTGCTAACAACAACGATGCTATCAACAGTTATTTTGTCAGACGGAGCTTTGAGATCATGTGAAAATATAACAGCAATTTGGGATTTTTAAGTTTCATATTTTCAGGTATTTACAGTTGCGCCATTTACTTTGTACTATTTTTGGTGGTAGCACACCCTAAATCTGCAGACACTCTTTGTATGGTGCTCACAGCACGAAGTACATGAAGGGGCATGAAGTGTCAGTGTATTATTCCTCATTGAACAAGTCTTAAGAGGTTATGGGAAGGAGATTTGAACTTGGTATTGAATGATGGCGAGTGGGAAAGATTTTAAAACAATTTAAAACTATGTCTAGGGATGGAAGGGTATGCCTTATTCAGTTTAAGATTTTGCATTGTTTCTACTGGACTCCCTCTATATTGTTTAGGCTTGGTTTAAAGGACACACCTACTTACTGGCAAAGTCAGTTGAAGGATGGAGACATAGCCCATGCTCTGTGGTTCTGCACTAAGATTCAAGAATTCTGGTTAAGAGTCCAGAATATTATCTGTGAGGTTTGTGATACTCAAATTTCATTCTCCCTCAAACTATGTATATTGGGTGATGGGGCGGTTATTAAAGTAGGTGATAAATATACAAAAAGCTGGTTCTAAACTAGAGTAATGATTGGGAGACAAATTATTCTTAGAGGATGGAAGTCAACTGGCGCTCCCTCATTTCAAGAATAGTTCCCCTGGGTAGCTCAGCGAGTATTGATGCTGAATTACCCCCCCGGAGTCACGAGTTTGAATCCAGGGTGTGCTGAGTGACTCCAGCCAGGTCTCCTAAGCAACCAAAATGGCCCAGTTGTTACAGAGGGTATAGTCACATGGGGTAACCTCCTCGTGGTCACGATTAAGAGGTCCTCACTCTTAATGGGGTGCGTGGTAAGTTGTGCGTGGATCGCGGAGAGTAACATGAGCCTCCACATGCTATGAGTCTCTGCGGTGTCATGCACAGCGAGTCAAGTGATAAGATGTCTCAGAAGCGGAGCCAATAACACTTGTTCTCCGGCACCCTGATAGAGGTGAGTAACCAAGCCAGCAAGAGGATCTAGTAAGTAGTGGGAATTGGGCATTCCAAAATTGGGGAGAAAAATGGGATAAAATAAAATAAAAATACAAAAAGAATGGTTCACTGAATTGGGCAGAGTGGTGGCATTCAAATAGATGTCATATAAACAGCTTGGTATATTAGATGCATATGGTAAGAAATGGGGTAAATACATGACCTTTATGGAAGGCTCTCGGTGAGGGCCATGTGGAGAGAAACTCCTTTTTCCTCTCTCTCTTCGTGTTTATATGTGTATTCACAGGTTGAGGACTGGGAAGTTGTTAGGGAATTAATGGGGGATAAAGGGGGATAATGGCTGAAAGTGTGTGCATGTGTGTTTAGCTCTGTTCTGTATTGTGTTTGAGTCAATAAAAATGTTTATCTGAAAAAGAAATATGTGTAACCAAAGTAAAGTCATTAAAAGTAATTAACCTAAATCACAATCAGTACCTGTAATGAATTACTTTGAAATGTAATGGGGGGCAGGGGGGTAATGGGGGGATTAAAATTGGAAAGTAGGAGGCGGTAACCGTACAAACATATTTAATGAAAACTTAAACAAAAAGATACAAACATAAACTCTCTCTCTCTCTCTCTCTCTCTCTCTCAAAACTGCTGCATCCGGATTGTCTTTATATCCCTCCACGGCTGATAACCCTCCTCCTCGTCACAATATACTATATATATATCCAGTATTTACAGAGAGAGAGAGAGAGAGAGAGACTGCATTGGCATCAGCACATGTCATAAGCGTAACTTGGATAGACTTCTGCCTCACAGGAATGCCAAGTCCCCCATAATCAAAACTTCACAGATAAGACTAAATCAGCACACCAACTGCTCAAAATGAATGAATGCCTAGAAAAAATGCCTGACTTTATCCTTGAGATTCTTTGAGGAAGTATTTTCTATCAAATGTTTCACTGTTGTGACCCTAATGTTGTTGTTACTGGGAAAATCATGTTGTCTTAATTAAGCATAACTTTACTTTAAGTTTTGGGCTCAGAGCTCAAATATATAAGTTTCTTGAACTTATTTTTCTTAAAAATCCATATACTTAAGATTTAAAGTGTTGTAACTCAAATATTTAGCACAAAATGGAGGCTATGGAAAATACCCACAATGCCTTGAATTCATTAACTACATCAGTGGGTGTGTGATGAAAGAGGTTTTAGCTCTTTTGTCGTAAATAGCAAATCTGAGTTAGAGTATTCCAGGTTCAATACAAGTTAAGCTCAATTGACAGCATTTGTGGCATAATATTGATTGCCACAAAAATTTATTTCGACTCGTCCTTCCAAAACAAAAAGTAAAACAGGTGTCAGTGAGGCACTTACAATGGAAGTGAATGTTAAAATACAAACTTTTTCAAAAGTACATAGCCACAAGACATAATCAATGTGTGTGTGAACATGATTTTAGTGTGATAAACTAAAAGTTTAACATTGCAGCCAATTTTACAACTTTGTTGCCATAATGATGTAATGTCAACAAACCCTAAAACCCTAAAATGAGTGTAAAAATCTACATTTAAACAACTTAACAGCTCAAATAATACATTTTAGTTTTAACAGAAGAATTAATATAAGTGCTTTTATAAAATTATAAGCTTCACTTTTCAGCCTTTAACCCCTCCAAGAATTGGCCAAATTCGCTTCCATTGTGTCTCACTGTAACCCAGATTTGAGCTTTTTTTAAGGAAAATTTTCACAAATTCATTTATTTATTTACATAATTGTGCTTAACTTGTATTGAACCCAGAATATTTATTTAAGTCTGCTTGCTTCTAGTTACCTTACAGCTCAGTCATGAGTTAATGTGTAAATATTGTTCTGTTTCACACCCACACGTATTATATCGCATTGGAAGATATGTATTTAAACAGTGGAGTCATATGGATTACACTTTATGTTATTTTTGGAGCTACCACTCACTTGCATTGTACGGACCTACATTTTTCTAAATATCTTTGTTTGTGTTCTGCTGAAAAAAGAAGTAGATGCACAGGTAGATGTCTAAACCTGCTGGGCATTATTGTTAAGTAGGAGAGCGACGGGAGGGATAAGCCGTAATGCTGCGTCAGCCACCCCTCCATGTGCCTAGCTTGGCCTGGTTTCGCACCCCACTCAATCCCCCTCCAGAAACCCCTTGATAAGGACCGAATGGTTCAGCTGAAATAATTCCTCCCCAACTCTTTCCTCTTCTACATGCCACCTCAACGCTTGTCACAATTGTTCCATAGACCTATGTTCTCACTTCTGTAGACCCCACTTTTCATCCTTCTTCACCATAGCCAGAAGCAAAATTTTTCTGCTTCTTCTGCCATTTCTTTTAGAGACATCTTCAATGTTGATCCAAAGAGACCAATGTTTTTCAACAGGTGCTGCATTGATGTTCCAATAAACCCTTGATACACAACCTCAATATTAAGTGGCAGCCATTTTTTGACAGCCAGATCAGCATATTTTAGCTTCTTCCTCTTCCCATGGGACAGTAAGTTCAATCATTATGACTTTCTTAGCTGATGCTGACCATAATACTTTTTCTCTCAGGAACACTTGCAGACTTGAGTGAAATTTAAGATGACATTTATTTGATGAATATAAAACAGAAATGTAATGTCTCTCTTTTGCGTAAGCCCCGTCTGGTGGTCTGAAGAAGTTGTACTCGGAACCATCATATCCTGCCGGAGATAGGAGGTATGGGTGAGGAGCCTATCCCCATGCAGGACAGGACTTAACTGGTGGTGGTGGAGTTTGCCTTGTTTGCACGCTAGAACTATGCTGCACTTACATGTCCGGCCTCAAGGAGGTAATGGTGATCTCAGAAGGACATTTGAGCTGCTGGCCAAGGTTGACCACCATTGGCCAATCATTTCCATGAGCCAGGATTGACCTTTCCTCCCTCTGTGCCGTGCCTTTTGTGGCAACTCCCTTTTTTACACACTCAAATAACTTCCTCTGAGGAGCATGATGTCCTTTGTTAGCCTACACATCACAAGGATCTCTGCCAGCTTTCGCAGCACCTGATCATGCTGCCACCTGTACCGTCCTTGTTACATGGTGGTCTTGCACCCAGCCAACATGTGCTGCAGATTTGCTCTTGGGGCCTCGCAGAAGGGTCAACTCTCCTCTTTACCATACCACTTAGACAAATTTCCAGGGCAAGAGTGTCATAGGAGGATATTATTTGAAAACTTAGCCTGGCCTGGGGTATCTTCCACAGATCAGCCCATCCTAAAACTCTATTAGATGCACCTTCCCATACTGTCCAGCAGCCTTGTTGCTGCTGACTGACTGCTTGAATCATATACCCTCCTCTGTCACTACTATCACTTTCTTCTATTTTTTAGAGGCTGCTGACAACAGTATGGGAGCAATCCCCAATCCAAGGCCTGCACTTCCTGATTGGGTTGGTCCAGCAGGAACTTGTTGCTTCAGTCTTGAAACCGCCCTGTTTACAACCTCCTCTGCCTTCCAGGCATGGCCTGTTCAGACCTGTTGAATACCTTAGTTCTAAGAACAGCCTGGTCTTCTCCTGTTTGTACCAAAGAGTGATGGACTTTAATGGAAGTTGTAAGGCATTTCTTCCATACAATTCTATGTCTGAAAGACAATGCGGCAAGCCCAGCCACTTCCTGATGTAATTGTTGGCCTTGGTGTCCATCCTTTTCACTGCCGCAGCTGTGATCTCACACATTGTTAGGCGATTATATAACTGGTAACACCCTACTTTGTATTTATCTGGGAGAGGAAAATTGTTCTCCAAGCCCTCTATCAGTTGCTTCAGAACCAACCCTGCCATGTGTTTATCTGACAGATCTGCTTTGTATTTTCTCCCTAAACCTCAAATGGGCTCCTCTGCCAGCACCAGTATTCCTTCACCATCCATCTCAAATGATATTTGGTCACTTCCAATCCCTTTACGAATAGAAATGCTACGTGGCTTTGCTGGATTGATCTTCATCCTGACCCAAGCCAAAAGCTTTTCCAGCTGTTTTAAGAGTCTGTTTGTACATGCAGCAGTCTGGAGGATATTGAGACATCATTCATATAGTTGTGCAGTGCTGGCAATCTCACCCCAGATTGTGTATGGATTCCTCTTGCCATCTGTGTGGCACCAATTAGAATGATCTTGAATGCAGCTCTGAACAGGATGGGAGAGATTGAACATCCCATCTCAATCCCTTTTTCTGTTGCTGCCATCCAGTTTTGTACTCATGTATTGCATTACATATTTTCAGGTTCCCAAAGTAACAATCTATCAAGCTTTTAATACACTCTGGTACATGTAAAAACTCCAGTGCATTGCTGACAAGCTGGTGTATAACCATAGGCATTTGCCAGGTCCAGCCAGAACACATGGAGGTCTTTCTAGTCTCTCTTGGCAGACTGGATCTGCGCCCATATTACTGATGCATGCTCCTCACATCCAGGAAAACCTGGTACGCCTGCCTTCTGGTATCTTCTGTCTATGTATCCATTCTTTAGGAAATAATCAGTAAAGGTCGACCTATATATCTGTTTTGCAGATTGATTGGCACCGATAACAGATTTGTGGAACTATAGGTTATCGGCAAAAATCCACACTGATAGTTTTTCCCCATTATGTCCAGTGCTGGAGTGGCTGGGAAGGGTCCACTGTCATTATACAGTATGAGAGCGGCACTTCACTGATGCCTTGTGGTGTTTGTTTTGACACGTAAAACTACACTCTGCATAGAGCGGAACACTTAAGATGAGGATTTAAAACATCAGTAACGAAAAGGTATGTATACAGTACACGTTGTCATATCATTATAAAATAATTAATTTGTTGAGTAGATGCTGCATTAGTAGAGAACAGCAGTATGTTTGCCGACAACACTGAGAGAATGCTAACATTAAAGCTAACCTCAAGCGTTTAGAACAATGTGACAAAAATACACACGCAAGTCCTACCCAAATGTTTAAATGTCACGATTGTTACATCTATTACCATCTATTTGCATTCGTTTAAATCCGGCTGGTCACGTTTATGCATTCATTGGCCAGCTAAGTTGCATAATTAAAGCTAGTGATGTAAGAAAGCAAATGAATGTCTTCATGCAGCCAAGAGAAATGTATAAACATATCAGAAACACATCTGATTTCAATTCAAATTTTTATCCTCACTGTAATATGATGACTTCAGATCACATTCTTACGCTAAAAGAAAGGCTAGACACAGTGCAACAAATGCAGTTTACCATAAAGCAAGTGTCTGAACATGCTTTTTAAAGTTCTTATTAATTAGACATCAGCTAAAAAACAGCACTTCTGCAAGAGACACGGAATAAACAAAAACAAAGATTTTAGTCTAGCGAGCGTTTACATAGAAAAACAGATGGATGGTTGCAGAAGCGTTTGGTGTGAATAGCCCTTTACAGTTCATGGAGGTCTTTGGCCATTGCGTCTTGCTCTCTTAAAAGCGTTTCTCAGATTAAGCAATAAGTTGTTTAAATGCTTTGTCAGGAAAGATGTTCAACTTAGAAATGTGTGTCTCGAGATCCTTGCGTTCGGTTCCAGTCTGTTGTGTTCTGTTTGTTTGAACAGTCCTTGACCTGGTCTCATAGTCTGATCCACTCCACCACCGAGTTCAGCCAAATACCACTGCTATCTGGGAATATTGCTACTCTACATACAACTGTACTGACTAAAAAACAATGTGATATTTTGCTGTTATTATGAAGCTTGAGTCTGGGGTAGTAAGAATAGAAATGGCCACTGCCCTTTGCCAATCCAGGGGTATGCACTGCTTCTTCCAGGCAAGTCTCAGTCATCTCCACAGTTTAAGAACTGTTATGCCATCCCACAATACCTTCAAGCCCTCCTTTTCATGCTCATCTGCTCTTCTCCATGCCTTGTGAAGCTGCCTCCTCTCTTTTACCAGCTGCAGTATTTCCTTATCTCTCATACCCATCACACTGGGACCATGCTTCTTCACTGACTCTTCCCCAAATCTACCTACACATTCTTCATAAACAATGTCACTAAACATATTAACCTTGGCCTCCATCCTTCCAATGATTGCATTCTCCATGGTGGAGGGGTCTAAGATCTTGGTCAATTCATTCGTTTCCTTCTCCATGGCTCCTTTTCATTGTATTGCCTCCCTTCTTCAAAACAGGCCAGATAAAACCAACAGACTCCAAACAACACACAATGTAAACACATTTTATATGAATGGAAGACCAGTAAACATTTTGCGGACTCACATGACTTTGACAACATAATCTTCCCTTCCAAATACCAGGAATAACATTTAAAAAATTACTTTGCTTTGCAAATTTGCAAAAGGACTTGTTGTTGTGGGGGAAATAGTATTGTTGAGCACATGTTCTTCAGATATTAGCTTAATCTGATGAGTGTTTGTTTATGTTGAAGTGTAGGTTGTTGCGTACACACTAACTGAATCATGACTGCAGTGATAGATTCATACCTGGAAGGCCTCATGACTGAGCTAATGTTCACTTTCCATCTTTGTTTTTCACTGTGAAAACTGGTTGTAATTTCTGGGTGTGAAAAAAAAAACACAGAAACAAATGCAGCTAATTCTAGCTCATGTAGGCTAAAAATATAACTATGGTATGATACATACAATCACACCATTCGTTTATGGATCCCAGCTTGTGTGGCTTCACTAAAGTTTCATTTGTCTTTCACACTCATATTCTTCCAAATTCATTGATCCAGTTCATTATTTGATGTCAGGAAGCATAGATGAGTATTGATCTGTGTACGCTGCATTTACCGCCCCTGATAGTGTAATATTGGCCCTTCTCATGGTCTACTGCTCCTATCATAAGACTGGGCCTGGGTCAGTGACTCACTCAGCGATATGAAGACCAGGGTGATGATGATTTGAGGTTAACTGAATTCTCCATCACTCATGACATTTTGGCCTTGGCATTATACCAATGACTGATAAGATATGTTTTAAAAGTTTTTTGGATAAAGTTTGAGAGGCAACTACCAGTCAAAATTGTGGACTCGCCAGTTTGGACATTTAATAATGAGTATTTTCCGCATTTTTGAGATATGGTTAAGTCATCAAAACTATGAAACAACACAAATGAAAGCAAGGGAATTACTGTATGTGTTGACCAAATAATAATAATAATAATAATAATAATAATAATAATAATAATTAAACTAATCAAAACTATTTTATATTTTAGCTTCTTCAAAGTAGTCACCCTTTGACTATCACTTGTTTGCTGCTTTTCCATCACTATCTACTCTAACTCATCAATATAAATAATAACAAATGAATAAATCATCTTTATAATTAATAGTTTTATTAGTTTTGTAAAAAATATTCATACCAAGGAACAATTTATATTTGTCTACAATTTCGAGCATTTTAAGCCTTTAGATCAAAGGTTTTGTAAAATCATCAGAAATATAAATTATTATTAACTTATTTACATATTTAGATGAAATCCCTGTTTACAGAGACATTTAAGATAATCCTTTAATTTAAGTTTCAGCTGGTATATGGAGTCACTTCTGTTTCCTTAAGCACATCTCTTTCGCCAAAGAGAAGACATCTCTAGGAAGTCCTGTTTGTCAAATTAATATTACCATAGAGTTGTTATTATTAGTACAGGTGTCCTATACATAGAATTAAAGTGTCTATAGAGTCTGTGTTCTGATGGCTTTCATTTCCATTATTATGATCAGACTACAGACTTATATTTGTGTGGAGAGTTGGAATGTCAGGGTGTTTGGTAAATAAGTGCATTAGGCCTGTTCAAGTAATAAGCAATGAATAATCAGAAAGGTATTTCTCCATACTAACATGAATCAACATTATTCTATGTTTCTTTTGGATAAATATTTTCTGTAAACAGAAATATTTCTAGGATTCCCTATTTGACATTTTGATAGTAGAAGAGTTATTAGCACTGTTGTCCTATACCAAGAATTAGAGAATATTCAGAGTCCTGCGGGATTGTTATTTTATCACAATGTTTTTGTTTTACATATTTTAAAAAGAAATACACGACTAAAGCAATAATCCCAGGAGGTTATAAATACATTGAGTGTTATGAAAATCACTTGGGATTAAAACGTTTTCCTAAGTGAATGAATGTAAACGTGTAAATGAAAAAATTTAAATGTAAAATAATGAAATAATATTGTCCTTTTATTTTTTGTACACAGTGTATTATGTGTATATTGTGTGGGCTATATTATGTGGATAATGCAACTAAATATAGTCAGGTAGAGACATCCTACATAATAGTTTTCATTTAAATTAACATTCATTTAGATTTGACTTCATGTTTTTTTTTTAAGTGATACAATGAAAATAGCGCTGACCTAAAAATGTGCTTCATGTGGTGACAATTTAGATTATGCAACCAAGCTGTGCACTGATATTCTTGTGTATATGTTGAAATAACGATAAAGAGATAAGATTTGTGTCAGTGTATTGTTTACGTTGCCAATTACTGGTATTTCTTTGCTTTCTTGATTATCATTGACATAATATAGCAGCCCTTCTCAATTGCCTCATCATTACATATTTATCTACACATGAGACAAGGTCTAAACATTTTCACTATAACCCTGTTTGAAACCAAAAATGATTGTAATAAGAAAAACAACTACTATAATATCTGAATCAGCCTCAGGATTGCTTGAGAGCCATTAAAATGATATCAGTTGCATCTGAATATGTTTTGCAGCATGGCAATCACACTGTGCAAAAACACTGTGCAAGCCTCTCATCAGAATATCTTCTCTACCATCGTCAGTGATGATATTTCAGACCTCACGTCTGACTTGCATTAAGAGCGATGCGGGATGGGTGGACTCAATCATTTCAGTATCTACAGTATCCGTCATATGTGGCTGTGCCTGCATTAAGAAGTGATGAGCTTTAATGGATATAGATTGTAGGATGGCAAAAAAATGTGTCAACAGCAGGGATTTCCCCGCTCATCTGTATTTGAGTTTGTGGGTAGTACTTTGTCGGTGAATAAAAACTGAATTGTGTTATTACAAAGTAGTGATATATATTTTCAGTTTTTAACTGAGATAGCTGAATCATTTGTATGTTAAACACTCATCTGTGAATGCATACCATGTGTCCCTTTGATTATGTGATGCCTCCGCTGTGATGTCACAGTGATAAGTCTGCAATCAGTTCATTGGCAACAGGTTTGTATGTATTATGTCTGGGCCCTGGCCAGAAACACATACTCAGACGTCACATGCAAACACACAAACATTGCTTCTTTTTTTTGTTTTAGACAAAGAGAATTTCCTCTCTACTCTGAAAAAATGCTTACCTAAAAAATGTGTCATGTGGTAACACAAATTAACTGGTTTGATTCAAGTAAAAAAACTAAATGCATTTCTGAATCAACCTGAATACATTAATTGCACCAACAAAATTAGATTTAAGGGTTAGATCAGGTAGAAATAGCCCCTAAAGGTAACAATTGCAAGTTAACTCTTTTTACAGTGTCCCTCAAGTATCTTTTCAGGTTTTTTAACAGTGTATAACAACCACTAAACTATACAATAATAGGCTGCTGACCCAGCCAATCAATTGTATAGTCTCTTGCAATGCTCTGCTCACTCTTTCTCCTCAAATAATCCAATAATTTTGACTCGAATCAGTATTTCATATCCATTTAATTATCCATTGGGTATGAAGTGTTATAGTGATACAACACCACCACTTCATGTTGGGGTTTATTTTGCGCTAATAATTGTACATTATGCATCACTCAGTCCCAGTTTTTGATGCTTCATTTTCTGGTGATTTAGGTTGGTGTAATACTGCGAGCTGCAAGCTATTGTACTTTAAAACTAACTTAAACACACATACACACACACACTGCCCTGGTTATGGCTAATAACAGCAGCAGTTCGTCGCCACTCTGTTTTAACCAGACCTTAGCTAACGGCATTCATTTATTGATTTTATTCCCTCACACTTACATCTTCTGTTGTTTTTCTATCTGCATAATTTATGTTGCTTCTACGCTCTTTGGCCGGTGGAAAGTTCCACTGCCTTATTTTTGTTTACAGACACTATTATTACTAATACTGCAATATAGGATGAGTTATACTTTCTGCGGCTTTCCCAATCAAATATTCATGAGGTAGACACATTCTGAATGGAAACTTATTCAGATCAATGGCTGAATAAGAGACATGTAGTGCTTGCCTCCTCTATATGGCACAAAGTGTAAAGGACTCATTCATTAATATTTTACACTGGTCAATAGAACAATGTTATTATTCAGAGCTTTTATTTATCAGTGGGTGTTCATCATTTTGTTTAGATGCAAATAAAAACATTCAATGAACTTGATTCAGTTGAGGAAAACTTTTCCACCCAATTGACAACATGAACACATGGGAAATGTTTTGCCAACAATATTCGGATCACCCTTACAAAAATATTATGTTTGCTTTGCTGAATGTCTGAACTGCCCCTCCATGTTACTGAAGCTATAACTACAGTTGTTATGCACTACATAAGAGCGAGAACTTACTGCTTTGAATGGATGTCATGTGAAAGGCACAGCATGTCAGAATATAAGCATAATTATACTAAGAATTACATTAATAAACTATTAACCCAAAAACCCCCAACAGTACTGAGATCAAAACAGCATACTTTCATAAACCTTAAATGGATGTGGCGTGACGTGATGTGTCCGTTTTCAGCAACATTTTAGTAGTAATTACATTTCTATATTTTTAACCCAAACAGTACTGAGACCAAAACTACAGTACCCTTTCCTATTTTTGCTAGTCTAGCTATGTAGCATGTGATGTCAGTCACAGTCCGGGTGTTTTTGGGGCATGAAAATTGGTTGCAATGTAGGACAACTACCCTTACAAAAATTGAGAGTTCTGGCAAACTTGTTGCAAATTGCCACTCATTATTTTCATATGTAAATGAGCAAAATCGTAATAGTCACCAAAGGTTTGCTGCAGGTTCGTCAGTGAATAGCTGCAAACTTCTGGCAAACATTTGCGGTGAATTGCAAGCTCATTTGCATTTGAAAATAATGAGTGGGAAATTTGAGGCAAGTTTTTCAGAACTCTAGTAATTTGTAAACAATAATTTCAATGCAGTGTGCAATAACGTCCAAGACACAAACCACAATGGCACTCAATAACCACATATGGAAAGAGATGCACTCTAAGTTAATACCACATGACACATAGCTCAAAAGGGCAACAAACAAACAAATCAAAGGATAATGCATCTACATGTATTTCCTCGAATTCGGGATGACTTCTATGACTTTAACATTACAAATTATAGTTCATACAAAATCATTTTGTTTAATCATTGACCCACAACTTTCACAACTTTAACCACTAATAGTTCTAAACATAAATAACTAATATTGGCATTATATTCCTTCATTTTCTGTTATAGCATCATTTCATGTACAGCTGCATTGAAATAACGCCTGTTTTAAAAAGCGTTATACAAATGATTTTGATTTGACTTGACAAACGCAACATCTTCTTTCAATTTAGGATGTTTAGCTTGAGAAACCACTGCCAAGCCTGTCTTTACTTATAAGGAGCTGAGCTGTGTGGTTCTTTGTATCTGTGTGTGTCCTGTAGATCCAGGTGCGTGGTTGTTTTATTTAATTGGGGGCCATGTTATTACAATCACCGCTGTCAAGGGTCTGATCACTAACATGACTCAATGCCAGGTCATCCTCATAAGCTCAATTACAGCTGACCTGTTTATGGATGTGTGTCTGTTTTGTGTGCATTCTGACAAACCCTGTTAACCTTCAAACACACTCTTAAAGGAATAGTTCACACCAAAATATGTTTTTCATCGTTTACTCACCGTCATGTCTTCCCAGATGTGTATGACTTTCTTTCTTCTGCAGAACATAAAAGCTTTGTTGGTCCATTTAATGCAAGTGAATGGTGATCTGAACTTTGAATCTCCAAAAATTACATAAAGGCTGCATTAAAGTAATCCATATGACTGCAGTGGTTTAATCCATGTCTTCTCAAGAGATTTGGTAGGTGTGTGTGTAAGAAACAGATGAATATTTAAGTCTTTTTTTACATTAAATGTCCATCTTTGACCAGCCCCGACCAGAAGGTGGTGATATCCAAGAATAATTTGAATCACCAAAAAACAAAAGAAGAATGTGGACGTGAAAGTGGAAATGTATATTAAAATCTGAAGTAATGTCTTTGGGTGAGTAAATTATGAGAGAATTGTAATTTTAGGGTGAACTATCCCTTAAAGGGGTCATGACATGGGTTTTTTTTATTGTATTATTATGTTCCCTTAGGTGCAATTATAGTATTAATATATTTTTTTTTAAGAAAAACTTTTAAAATCTAGTGATTTATGACCTTTTCCCACCCTGTTTCTCATCCTCTGATTCAAACAGTCTGTTTTGGGGGCGTTTTCCATTTAAGACTTCAGTGTTAACGCCCACTGTTATGATTGGCTAACGTCAGTGCCTATGTATCAATTATTGACGCTTCCAGCCAGAACAATATGCAAGTAAACTAAGTAAAAACACTGTGATTATTCATAATGAATGAAATTGCGCTTTAAAAAGTACTTTAAAGTTTAAAATAGATTACTTACAGTTTGCGTCGTCGTTGTTCCCAGAATAGTCGGCACGGACTTATCTTTGAGCAACAGTTTTCTGGCAAAGCCAGCATCATATTGAGATTTGTTCTCAAAACAGTCATCCTTAAAATGTACAGAACAAACGCTTAAGTTAACACTGCCGTGACTGGGACGTCCGCAAAAAATAAACTGCATCCATTTTTTCCCTGATGTCTGGATCTTTCGGCAGCTTATTCAGAGGTTTTGTTTGACCACAGCCAGGAACAGCACATCTGTGTGGCATCGTAATTTTCCTGTGCACAAGTAGTCTCTGTCAGAGCTCGCTGTCCATCGACTGAACACTTGTGAGGCGCACGGCGATACTGAAATGAGCGTAGTTGTCTTGCGCTTAAAGCGTGAGTTATCTTGTGCTGGAGGCGGTCATATGCAAACGCTGGTACGTCACTTCTAACCGTCACGTCACTTCTAACCATGAATCCAGAACGAGCTGTATTTTGAGCTTGATTAAATAAATGATTCGTTTAGAATGGGGAGGACGTCTTAAAATATTAAACTTGCAGGATGTTTTAATGATACAAAGACCTCTTATATACCAAAAGATCAAGGCAAATTTGGTTTCTCATGTCATGACCCCTTTAATACCAAGTTTTTTGATTTTCCTTTTACCCATTCCTGTGTCTATGCTGCTTCACTTTCTCTCCTTGCAAACACTGTGTGTGTGTGTGTGTGTGTGTGTGTGTGTAGTGAGAGAGAGAGAGAGAGAGAGAGAGAGAGAGTGCACACTTTCATGCACCTAATGGTGCCGAATACCTTATTCAGAAAGGCACAAATAATTACTTTAAAATGAATAAAGGATTAATCTGAATATTGTAAAAGATATTAGTTTGTTTGATTATCCAGGATGCACAAGAATAAAGCAACATTTAAAATAAACATATCCAAAATTACAAAGAATTTATGGATCTGTGCAGCCAGTATTTCTAGTGTAAATTTATAAATGAAAATGCGCCTGTTGTGATGTTGATCGGATGGGCGCAGTCTAGACTCAAAATTGTGTGCATCTGGAGCTTATCAAGTGTAGCATTAACTAAGATACAACATCATATACTCTTTCCACTTCTTGAAATGTCTATGTTAATGTATCACCCAATTCACATGTGATTCTCATGTATTTATTTACAGCCTAAACCTGAGTGTGATGTTAAATTCCTGACCTGAAGTGATGATTTCACGCCGGAGCTCGTCTAGTCATCTCTTAATGTTGACAACATTTATATCCATATCAGTGATTAAGGTAATTAACTTGTTAAAACTTTATTTCGAATAAAAGTTTAAATGCTCTATAAAGGTTTAAATGCTCCACAGAGTATTCATCTATTAGGTATATTCCTGCTTATGTAAAACAAAGAAACAGAAACATGCTCCGTCTTTCTTCTTCTTTAAACTGTTCTAAAATTTTGAATGTTTAGTGTTCTTGAGCTCCAGAAAGGCGCAATATAAATGTAATATTATTATTATGTAGTAGTAGTAGTAGTATTGTTATTTAAATAAATAATGGTGTCCTGTTGTAAAAGTTACTGATATATTTACGGGACTTTCACCAGTTTGTAGGCTATATTTATTTATTTTCACTTATTTTAGTGTTTGAATTTGTATTTATTATTAACTGAAAATGTGCGCTTGACATTTCACATATTGTTTGACACCTCTTGCCTCCAGAATAATGTTGTTATACATGAATAGACAAACTAAAATTCTGTTTCATGCAGATATTAATATCAGAAATACCAGGAGAAACCAGTTAACAACATGTTCCACAGTTAATGTAGCCTACAAATTCAGCTTCATCTGGTAAGATTTTTTTAAAATAATAATTAAATTAAATAATAATTGTTCAATAATAATAATTATTAGGTTATTATTATGAAAAGGCATATACAAACAGGGTTGGGGAGTAACGGAATACATGTAACGAGATTACGTATTTAAAATACAAAATATAAGTAACTGTATTCCACTACAGTTACAATTTAAATCATTGGTATTTAGAATACAGTTACAATCAAAAAGTATTTTGATTACTGAAGAGATTACTTTGCATTTTATTGTCATTTCTTTAATTTAATATTTAGTACTTTCAGATGGAAAACATTTATACATACAAATGATGTGATCAAAAGTGCATTTGATCAGCGGTGAAACACTTTCTTACGTGTTACATTCATACGAGCAGACAGAGAAGTACGTTTAAAGTAAGTCTGGAGCAGAAGAAAAATAAATAGTTTTACTTTAAACTAAAATTCTATTTCTAGCCATTTTTTATGCAGGCACGATCATATTTTTTTATCAAGAAAATTCACGTTGGATCATAATTATTATTTTCTAGTAAGACCTTTGATATTAGGTCAAAAATCATATTATTGATAATAATTTTTGTATTCTTTTCCTGTAAACATTTCTAAAATCCTTAAAACAAGATCAATATGATTAATCTTGTTTTAGAAACAACTCTGCATATGATATTTAGGTTTTTCAGAGAATGTATTTTTATCATGTGTATTTTGTCTTACTGTACTGGCAGAGTTTTTATAGTCAAAACAAGTGAAAAAAATCAACCAGTGCTGAAGAAGTAATCCAAAGTATTTATAATACGTTACTGACCTTGAGTAATCTAACGGAATATGTTACAAATTACATTTTACAGCATGTATTCTATAATCTGTAGTGGAATACATTTCAAAAGTAACCCTCCCAACTCTGTATACGAGGCATACTTTATTAATAGAAACTATAAATTTAAGAGTAACATTTAAAAATGGGTGTTTCATTTAGTTTTGATGCACTTCAGGTTTAAGCCCCGCTACACCCAGTTCTATTGGAATACAGAGACAGATACAGATCATTTTGACATATGAACAGAGACAGATACAGATAATGGCTTCGCTGCACACCCCTATTCTCCATACAAAATTATGATGTAACATAATTACTTTCATTATCATCAACGCAATCATGTTTTAAAAGTGACTTTAGAGTCATCAACCTGACATTGTTTGCCCTGTAGTCCTGAAACGCAATAGATGATGGCTGTGATCACTGCCGAACCACACGGTTAAAGGGGGTTTCTGCTGTTACTTCAAGGTGTCGTTTAGGCGGCCATCTACTATTTCCTTGCACGGAACATGAATTGAAATATTATGTAACATTTCCTAACATGTCCCCCCAACCCATGTTATAATGTTTGGCTTTGTTACTTCTATGAAAAGTCATTGTTAAAGCTAAAGCATGTAATTTTTTTCTGTGTTAAAATAATTTCTCCTGTCCCAGCATAATATGCAGAAACAACTTTAAGTATGCAATTGTAGGTTAAGTTTATAGGAAACTGCAAACACTGTCTCTGTGGTGCTCTGTTTGTTTTGTGCAACCCATCCATACCGACACGACAACATTGAATTAACCGATGGCATGAGTTAGTGGTGTGACTATCTGTTTGTTTGATCAATGCATCAATTATTCCTTTAATTATTGAAAATTTTAATGTTAACATATTAATATTTCATATTAAGCTATCAAATTAAATTTCATGTTTATAAACTTGTCAAGGAAATTAAAGAAAATAAAAAGATTTAAAATGTAACTTAAAATATTTGCTTCATGTAGTAACATCTAAATTAACTGGATGTATTCAAATAAAAATATTTAAAATGACTCATATTTAATAAATCAAACTGATTTCATTACAACAACACCAAGTCATTTTAAGGGTTCAATCGAGTAAAAATAACTTGTTATGGTTATAACTGCATGTATCCATTTTTACACAGTATGACCAAGAGCAGCTTGAACATTCTGGAATAAAATAACTCCTGTATAAATAACTGCTCCACCAAAGACAGAAAGCCATATGGTTTGGAACAACATGAGGGTGTGTACCTTATACCAGAATTGTATTTCTGGGTGAACTATTCCTTTAATACACATGCTGCCAGCAGGGCCATATAAATACATGTGCGTGAGGGTTTAAACTTGCCTGTTTTTACAGAAAAGGTCAAAATTAATGCATTTGTCAAGGAGAGTCATAGAGAAAGTTGTCCACGTTATATGAGCATGCAACAACCAGGTCAAATCGTTTTGCTTAAGAGCATAAAATAACAGCAACGAATCATTGTGATATTGTCAAGGGTCGAGGAGGATAGAAACATGTCATTGGAAGAGAGAGATAGCAGATCCATACTGTTATTATACTGCCACTGAGTATGACAATGATCAATAGGAAAGAAAATTCCTTTCTCTCTGGCTCAGCACATGTGCAGGAGCTGTAGACACACAACAAGTGTGCACACATTCACATGTTTTCATATGCATAATCTTTGCATATCCAGTCAGAAACAGGAAAGTTAAAAAAATATGCTTCTTTAATCAAAACTTTTCTTAAGTTGATTAGTTTACAATTTATGCATGATTTACTCATTGCCATTCAATGAAAAATGTATACATTAGAAATACAGTCATATGATAAAATAAGTACACCCATGGCTTTTTTTTTTTTACATATTTGGACAAGCAAACATTGGATTCTTTTGAAACAGTGCCTATAAATGAAGTTGATGTACTCAAACAAACGACACATAAAATTAACATTTGTAGTCATTTTCATAATTTAAATAAACAAACAAACCAACAAAAAACAACAACAGATCAGTCCCATGAAAAAGTAAGTACACCCCTACATTTATCACATGTTTAAATCCATAAAATTAGAATTAGGTCTTCAAGATTGGGTGCAAATGACTAGAACCTCCTTAGGGAGTGCAGGTGGAGCCTGTCTTAATTAAACCTCACAAATCTGTCTCATGTTCGCTTTGCTATTGAGGTGTGTGGTGTCATCATGCCAAGATCTAAAGAGTTCTGTAAGGCCTTCAGAAAAATGGTTGTGGGTGCCTGTGAGTCTGGCAAGGGATTTAAAAAGCTCTCGAAATTATTTAAAATAAATTATTCCACTGTACGGAAAATCATTTACAAGTGGCGTAGATTTCAAATGACTGCCAGCTTGTCCAGGACTGGCGGTCCCAGCAAATTCGGCCCAAGAGCAAACCGTCTGATGAAAAAAAGAAGTCTCCAAGAACCCCAAAGTTTCATCACAGGATCTGTTGTGGTCAAAGTAAATGCGTCTAAAATCAGAAAGAGATTGCACAAATTTGACCTGCATGGGAGGCGTGCCAGGAAAAAACCTTTCCTGTCTAAAAAGAGCACTAGAGCAAGATTAAAGTTTGCCAATGAACATAAAGAGTAGGCCTTTTGGAAAAACGTGCTCTGGAAAGACGAATCAAAGATAAGAGTTGTTTGGCCAGAGTAACAGTACACATGTTTGGTGCAACATGAACAACCAAATACAACCTTTCTGGAGAACAACCTCATACCAACTGTGACGCATGGTGGTGGAAATGTTATGGTTTAGTGTTGCTTTGCTGCCTCAGGGACTGGGCAGTTTGCAGTCACTGATTCAACAATAAATTCTGCATCATATTAAAGATTGCTTGAAGATAACGTGAGGCTAAATTGTCCAAAAGTTGAAGTTGAACCGGAGGTGGACATTTCAACAAGATAATGATCCGAAACACACAAGTAAATCCACCAATGATTGGCTCAAAACGAAGAAATGGAGGGTTATGGAATGGCCTAATCAAAGCCCAGATTTGAATCCCATTGAAATGTTGTGGGGGGGGATTTGAAATGGGCAGTACATGCACTAAAACCCTCAAACATCTTGCAACTGAAAGAATTTGGTAAAGAAGAGTGGTCAAAAAGCCAATGTCAGAGACTGGTGGTCAATTATGCTAAATGTGTACATTACTAGCTTCTGAGGCCAAAGGTGTACTTACTTTTTCCTCAAAAGAATATCACATCTATTTGTGTTTTTGTTGAACAAATGCAAACCTGTGTAATTTGTGCTACAGTCATGAATAACACCTTAAATCCTGCTTATGTTTGAGATGTTGGCTACTTTTCTAAGTGAACTGATTTACAGTTTTTACATGACTGATGATAAAACAGCCAAAAATGCCATATATTTACAGTTATACATTATTATACATACGGATTATACATGATTATACATAGTTATACATACGGAGTAGTGGGCTAAAGCACATAACTGTTAATCAAAAGGTTGCTGGTTCGATCCCCACAGCCACCACCATTGTGTCCTTGAGCAAGACACTTAACTCCAGGTTGCTCGGGGGTATTGTCCCTGTAATAATTGCACTGTAAGTTGCTTTGGATAAAAGTGTCTGCCAAATGCATAAATGTACATAGGCAAGAGAATATCAGAAACTTGGGGCTTGCGGTGGGCTCAACCACTGAAATTTACATGGGCATGAACCCCTTACATTTCCATAAGAAAATGTATAAATCTAGCAACTACCAGTTATTCTAGTTACTGTCCTTGTCAGGTTACCCCCCAATCCAATTTTTCTCTGTTATCATGACGATTTTCTCCATAAATCTTCTGCTACGAAAAGCTTTTTCCAAGAATGACCAAAGTGTGCCATTTAGTAATTTCTCTCATGTTGTACTAACTGTCAGAACAATGTTAATCCATATAATTTACAATGTGAATACAATTTGCTCTTCAATTCAGGGCTGTGCAAAAACTGAAAGTTCAATGATTACACATAACAACTGAGAAACACACAGAGAAATCCTCTGGTTTTCAAAGAACTGGCATGACCACAACTAAATATTTAACCATGAAATACTGTCTATGTATGCACCAAACCGAAAACTTCCACAAATGTTTCTTTGAAATGACAAAACAGCAAAACTGAGGTCAATTTTTCCAAGATTCTAGTGAGTTTTGTTTTAAATGGATGGTAATGTTATTTGTATTTACCTTATTTTTATATTAGATTAGATTAAACTTCATTGTGAATGTGCAGAGTACAGGTACAGAGCCAATGAAATGCAGTTAGCATCAAACCAGAAGTGGAAATATCAATATGTATATATATATATATATATATATATATATATATATATATATATATATATATATATATATATATATATGTATATACAATAAAGATTTTTAATGGAGTGCAAAGTTATGAGGTAGAGAAGCAGAGACCATTTGCTCAATGCAAATGTCTATGAGAACAATACAAGGTGCAAACAAAGAAGTTTAAACACTGAAGGTGCATTGAACAGAATGAAGTACAAATATGTAAATATATATATGGCCAGTGACCATAACAGGGCAAGCGACATCAAGAGGTAAAAAATGTGCAAAGAAATGTGCAAAAAAAAACAAAAAAAAAGGGAGTTTTATTATAGGTCTCGTTAGATATATCAGCTCTCATACAGGCTAAGTGTCTATATCATTGTGATTTATCATGGACATTTTTATAGTTTATTTGCTGGAATTACTGCAGTATTTGCTTGCAGGTATGCTGTTTCCTGGAAGGGACACTTCAAACCAACTGGGTTACAAGAGAAATTAGTCACTTCGTTTCTCTGGGAAAAATTATGGAACCTGTTTGGATTTATGTGGCAGGTTGAGGGGTCTGTATATTGACATTGACAGTTTGCAAACAAACCAAAAGAGGTCCTCATTCGGGATCCTTGTGCCTACTCAGCCAACGTCATTGTGTTTTTCCCTGCTTTTGAGGATGAGTCAGTACTTTGGTAAATGATTTTATTACCATCCTTGAGTAGCTCCTCTCTGGAAATTGAGAGCTGTGTGCATAGGTGTGCAGTACACCTTGCGAGTGTTTTCTTGCCTTTGAGTGTCTGCCTCTTGGAAACAGCATCAGTGCAACAAAGCTAGTGGCTACCCATTCCATTGGAAAACAAACAGAAAGAACACAAACACAAACAGAGAACAGAAAATGTCTGGAAGGTAATGAAAGCGTGTTTTGAGAATAGCCACACTTGATGTTTACATTTTATTTCTTCCTTCAGGCTTTTCTTATTACTTTAAAGGTGATGAATTTTTTTAATAGTTAGAATAATTTATCCTACTTAAGCTTAATATGCAAGGCCAACTGCCAAGTAAGCCATTTGCAGGCTGGTATCCCCAAAAAAGTGGCTCTGGAACCAGAATATTATAGACTTGGGGATGTGCTCCTTTACCTTGGGCCAGTAAGCAACCATGCAGAACACCCTACTATTATAGCACCACACTAAAATACAATCAGAACACTGTAGCATCTGCATAGCAACACCCAGGCAACCACCCAAAACATCCTAGTGCAGGTGAGTTTACGGTAAGTACCACTTAGATTCTTATTTAATCTTAAAAAAGCATGGGTTTTTCGGCAAACATTATTGCATACCTCTGGTCTTCAGCGACTCAGCACATGTATTTATCAAATAGAAAATTATTTATTCTGTTACTTTAAGGTTTTTTTTTAATAGAGATGATGCAAAAAATCCACATAAATTTTATATATAGTAGACATTTGTATGAATATAGTACTAATTTGCCTATAGAATTAGATATCCTATAGTAAAGTTAAATAGATATGAAACACTCAAACATCATTAATGTATTCTTTGGTCTCACTGTGATTGATGATTAGGGGAATTTGGTTTGTGTGTAACCTTATATTTATACCCTTGTGAAACAAAGTCATGGCTGAAGATTTTCATGTTCCTAGTCACACAGGTGTTCTAAAAAAGGTAAAATCTGAATGGAAATATAAGACATATTTTACTCATAAGAATTTTTAGGGGTGCCAATAACTGTGGCAAACGTGTTTTGGAGAAAAATATTTATTGAAGTATGACATTTTCCCCCTTTCAGTTAGTTTACTTCAATTAAAGGTTCAATTTTGTGAATATTTTGAATGAAATAACAAAAGGATAAACACAAAGACATTTTCACAGACTTTTGATCATATTTACCAAGGGTGCAAATACTTTTGTATCTGTACAAGACTTGGAATCATAGCCTAACTTCCCCTCATACACACTGAATAGGTCACACAGACATATATTAACAAGAAGACCTGGCAAGACCCCGGTATGTGTATGGCTGTCTTATATAATATCTGCACGAGTACTGAGGATAAAGATACAGTAGGTTACTGTTAAGCATATAGTGTGACTTATTTTGACTTCAGGCTGCTTGTTGTAAAATTGTCTATTCTGAGTGAAAAATGTATGTTAATGACAATTGTCAGGCCGAATGGAGTGCAACAGAGATGGTGCACGTTTTAAACCGCTTTGGTTCCAGTTATATTTTCCCATTTATTTTCTCCATGGGTGTTTAAAAAAAATATTCAGGTAAAGAGTTTGTCCATGGATCAAACCAACCAGCTCCAAGATAAATCATATCATTACACACTTTCTTTTGTAGCAATTTGACAATCAGATAAAAAGACAATAGTGCATACAAAAATTATTATATGAAGGAATTAACTACTCATCCCATAAAGCATTGCAAAAGATGTAACTGAATCAAAAATGTTACAATATATCTACCGATATATTTTCACCGATTATATGTATAAAAACAACATATTCTAAGTTAATAGCAAAATATTTATATACACCAATATAAAAGTAGTTTAAAAACCGACTTGATCATGTTTTTCCACAATGGCAAGAGCGACTTCTCTGATTGGTGGATCTCTGTTCTTGATTATGGGTAGAGTAGTTCTTTACTGAGAATTCAGGTATTAAACATGATTTCTTAAATTAAGAAATCATAAGAGTCGCACTGACTTTGATTTACCAATTTGGAGCTCATTATATGGTCTTTAAAGTTGATATGCTAATGTTAAACATATGTTCCTCTATGTTGAAAACAAATGGGATTTTTACTTCTGGGACCCAGTTATGGCACTCTATTCTGACTGTTAACCATTCAAGTAACTCAGCAGAGTTATGCATACATGTTTGGTCTGCAGACACACATCAAGACCGGGAGCGTTTTGAAAAGACAAAACAGTTTTGACACATGCAACAGCGTCCCCTAATGCCAGTAACGTGAAAAAGTACAAGGTGAGAAATATGACATACTGTAGATAACTGAACACAGCAGTGCTCACCCAGGACATTGATATAATTGCATTCATCAATTAAATCCACAAGACTACCACATGACAACTGACTGAAAAGGATTCAAGTAAATTATTTTACAGGACAATGGTCAAGCTACTGTGGTCTGTGTTATAAATGTGTTATACACGTCACCTTAAATGTATTAAATGGAGTATTTTGAGAATAAATTAAAAAAGATGGCCTTTTATATAATACTTTTTACATTATCAGATGAAAAAAAGCATTGCGATGTCTCCTTGATAATCTTTTTTATTATACATACATACATACATACATAGATCTTCTCGCTGAATATTTTTTTATTATTTCAAACAGGTTTTATATTTTGCCCTTTAATAATTAAATTAAAAACACTCCCATGTTAAAAACAAAACAGGTTTGAACTCCTCATGTACATAAAAGTAATATAATTCTAAAAAACGTCATCTAAACAAAGTCCTATCCTATCGAATCCTATCGAAATCAAATCCGTATATCAAAGAAAAA
This sequence comes from Xyrauchen texanus, assembly GCF_025860055.1. Classification (NCBI taxonomy): domain Eukaryota; kingdom Metazoa; phylum Chordata; class Actinopteri; order Cypriniformes; family Catostomidae; genus Xyrauchen; species Xyrauchen texanus. The sequence goes on from NC_068315.1 coordinate 23,974,890, forward strand.
AGACTCATAATGGTGAAAACACTATGTATGCCAGGAGAATAGCTTTGGCAATTGCATTGGTGATCATGGCTATTTATTCAGCTCATGTCAGGTGCTTTCATGCTCCAGAATATTCCAGGCTCTTCACAGCAGCGAAGAGCTTCTAGCTCCACTTTTGTTGGTTATGAATCTTAATGTGTTAAAACTTCATAAAGAACTCACTTTCAAATGACCAACTTCTGTTTATCTATTTCAAAATGACATGGCAGAAAGTACAACAAAAACAAAAATAATCTCTTTGCAGATGTACTAAAGACAAAGGCAAGCGCATATAACAAAGTGACATTGTGCCACTGGACAATAGCCTCAGCTAACGTTCTGCTGAGCTAGAAAAATACAGCACCAAGTGCAACCATTGCTCTAAGCACTAAAGCAATATCTCAGCCTGTCTGCTGTTAATAATTTAGCCTTCAGGTAGAGATGTTCCAATCCTGTTGCAGAGAGTACGCTATATTAGATCCTGTGCACTAGTTTAACATTAACCCTAAATGCAACATCATCTTTCAAAAGCATGACAGGTGGTTTGCTTTATAATGCATCTCATACTGGTTAAATAAATCTTCATTGCACAGGTTGGTGTACATGTTTGGACAAAAGAAACTACCAACGAGTGTCTGTTTTGAAGGAATAGTCCACCCAATTTTGAAGGAATAGTCCACCCAAAAATGAAAATTCTCTCATCATGTTCTCACCCTCACGCCATCCCAGGTCTGTCTCACTTTCTTCTGCTAAACACAAAGACTTTTAGAAAAATTCCTCAGCTCTATTGGTCTATAAATTGCAAGTGGATAGTGGCTAGACCTTTGAAGCTCCAAAAAGCACACATCTGGGATGGCACGAGGGTGAGTAATTGATGAGAGGATTTTCGTTTTTGGGTGAACTATCCCTTTAAAGTTCTAAGGTAAGGCTGCAGCCCTGTTGAATTAATTACATTGTATCAGAATTCCTAATGTCTCTGTCATATAACTTTCCTAAGATTAGTTCATAAACTTAATGGTAACAGACTGCAAAAAAAAAAAAAAATAAAAATTTCATCATAGTCAGATACAAATAAGGCTTGTTGTATCTGCCAATCTCATATTAACTTAAGACATAATTATGAGGAAATCCAGCAAATACCATTTTCGCGGTGACTAAACCCTAATGTTCCCAGTAAAGCAGCAAATGAGCTGTAAGTATTTGATGATCAGCATCAGTGAACTTTAAACATCCTTTGATCATCTGTGTGTTCTTGTAGGACTTTGAAATATTTAATCTACAGTATAAGACTACGCTTTGATTGCTTGTTCTTGCAGATGATAAACCTTTCTTGTTTTAAAGTCATGCCAAGCCTTTGTCATTCAACCAATAAGTGGTTTAAAATGGTGCACAAAAGATAAATATGACTTTGTTTACAGTACTGAACTCTGCACATTTATTCTTTGATCGTTTGAGGGCTCTCTCACTCGGTTTAATTCATTTTATTTTTTTTAGATGCCTGATTGTACTTCAGCACATTACCAAAGCCATAAACCAGTTCACCTACCCCCATGGCGTCAAACATGTATTAAAAGATCCCAAACAAATAAGTTATAAGGCTCTGGTTAAAAAAAGCAACATCCAAGTATGAGGTGTTCTAATTACTACATGTGTTCAGAGTGCCCTCTTGTGTCAAGAGTGCTACACGCCCAAGAATCTGTCACTGCAGTCTCTAGTCTTCCTTTTAGGAAGGTGGTCACAGTGGTTTGGTCAGTCTGATCTAGTCAACTAGTGACACTCAAAACATGGTAAGGTATGATATACATTATTAAACATGTTCTTGTTCTGAGTATTGTGTTCTCCCTGAATTAAAAATAATATAAATATGCATTCATGCTGACATTATCCCATCAGAATGAGAATAACCAGTGAAAAACCTTAGCGAGTTTGAAAGAAGCTTATGCTAATGTTTGTGCGGTTAGACAGGAGTGGAAATATTCTACCTTCTGTAGACAGTTCCTCTTTTTTAAAATGAGGTGGAAGGCAGTTCATGCTTGATGTAAACTAGAAATTTAAAGAAAAGTCTCAGCCCTCAATAGAAAGCATGGTAAACAATAAAAAGATGACATTAGAGTAATACTAATATTCTTGCATTAAAGATTGAATCATTTACTTTGGATGCTAAAATAAAAATCAAAGATTTTGCCTCCCTCTGATTATACCCCCTATTCAATATTTTCAATGATGCCTGAGTATTCAATAATCATGCAAAAGATAACAGGCATTGTTATGGACCTATACAGAGTAATACTGAAAATGAGGGCTTCGTTAAAGGAATAATTTAACTAAAAAAGTTAATTCTCTCATGACTTACTCACCCTGATGCTATCCCAGATGTTTGTGACTTACTTTCTTCTACTGAACACAAATTAAGATTTTTAGAACAATATCTCAGCTCTGTTCGTCCATTTAATGCAAGTGAATGGTGAGTAAAACCTTGAAGCTCCAAAAAGCACATAAAGGCAGCATAAAAGAAATCCATATGACTCCAGTGGTTTAATCCATGTCTTCCGAAGTTATCTAGATCAACATATACTTTCTTTTTCTCTATTAAATCTTGACATTAGCATTTGCGCTCCTCTGTGCGTGCATTAAGCACTTGGAAGTGTAATCGAGATTGAAATCGTGATAGTGCCAAGAGACAACAATGGCAAGATGTAAAGTGAAAAGTGAGTTCATTTGTGCCTGTACTCACACAAAACCAATAAGATCGCTTTAGAAGACATATTTAACCACTGGAGTCGTATGGATTACTTTTATGCTTTTTGGAGCTTCAAAGTTCTAATCAACATTCACTTGTATTGTATGGATATGCAGAGCTGAAATATTCTTCTAAAAATCTATGTTTGTGTTCTGCAAAAGAAAGAACTTAAGTCATGCATATCTGTGATGGCAAGAGGGTGGGTAAATGATGAGAGAATTTTCATTTTTGGGTGAACTATTATGACTAATGACTTTTATAAAAAAATGTAAACGAATACTTAAATGCTGTTCAACTTATTACAGTTGGTAACATTTACCCATCTGTGCACCAATCAGCTTGTTGTCCCTAAAGGCTGGTTGAGTGTATGACAGCACTGGGTGCCAGTTGCATGATGCGTTGTTTTGAGGTTGTCTTACTGGCGCTTACTTGCCAGAATACCCCTCCAGTCATCTGCCCAGGACAGAAGCCGTCGACGGGAGGGGTCTGGAAGCAGGTGCTTGTTGTGACAGGCAGTGAAAAGGATGTGCTCCCAGGAGGGGTTTGGCTCCACACCTTCAAAGTGAGGAAAGATACATGTGACAGAAATTATCAGGGCCCTTTATAGTTTAGACCAGGGATGCAGTTTATACTCACCCAGGATATCAGGTTTGTCATCTATGAGGAGGTCTCCTGTCACAATGGTCTTGTCTCTGGTCAGGATGATCTGTTCCAGAAACTCAGGCCCCAGGTGTTTCTCTATCCATGCATACTGGGGACAAACACACTTTATGAGACGAAACCATGGAAACTGATAGAAAATGTACTGAAATGCTGACTGTCCTTAAAATTATGTAGCTGCATTACTGAGTTTGTCAAAAATAGGGTATTACTGTATGAACACAAAGACATGTGTTGCTAAACCTATGCAAAATGTGGCTATACATTGGCTGAACAGTTTAAAGGGATAGCTCACCCAAAAATGAATATTTTGTCATCACTTATTCACCCTCATGTCATTCCAAACCCATATGACTTTATTTCTGCCATGGAAGATATTTACAGCTAAATGTTCAAGCTGCTCTCTTCCATACATGAAAGTGAATGGTGACCACACGTGTCAACCAAGATTTTCAGTGAATAATGACTTTAATTTCAGTCTGTTCCTCACACAAGTTGTTATTATATGGTTTCAGAAGACATGGAATATAGTGCACAAGTCATATGAACAAATATGTGAAGACTTATTTTCAGCATATGTTTTGACATTCTTGGCGCTTGTCAACCCCTGATCCCCATCCAGTTTATCTTTGTGTGGAAAAGAGCAATTCAGACATTCTACTCAACTTCTTTTTTTGTGTGATACAGGTTTGAAAAGACATTAGGGTGAGTTAAAATTGGTTGCGAACTAGCCCTTAAACCTTAAAAAAGTTTAAGAGAATCTTACCTTTTCAAATGGGCAGTAGCTGTAATTCTTTATTGGACTGGTGCAAATGAAGACATCTGTACTAAGTAGTGAAAAGGAAAATCTGATCTTAAAGAACAGAATAATTTTCCAGCCACTAATGTACAGACTAAACATTTACTCACGAGTAAGGCAATTTAGCCATGCTTATCTGTCTGTTATGCAAGTTCTCCAGGAGGGTGGATGATTTATTGATATGATTTATAATAGGTCCCGTAAACCTACAACACGTGTTTATTTCTTTCAATAACATCGTATTGTGCGGCCAAACCTTTCGCTTAACTTACTTCTCCATTTTGGACATCTCCTTCATGGCCTCCACTCCTCCAGGAAGAGGGTCAAGCTCGATGAAGAAGTTTTTGGACTCCCAAATACTGATGGCCTTTTCCTGCAATCAATGCAACAATTACATTTACACTCCCTTCATGCAAGAAGTGAATGACTGTGTCTCAAATGCTAATTGGGGTTGCCACAATTCTTTGTTGTTTGTTATTGGGGTCATCTTATAAAAATGTCACAAAAAGACTAAATATTTTGGATCCTATAAAAAAAATAGATAGTTTTATATTCACAATAGAAATTTCCAGAATTTTCCAGGCCTGAAAATCACATTTCTAAAATTCCAAATTATAAGTAGCTATTTCAGGGTTTTCCCATTACTGTGTGAACCCTGCCTTGTAAGCACTTAGACAGAATTTTTAGTCATGTGCCTGTGATGTCCAAAAATGGCATCTAGGTAGGCAGCACACTAGGCTTTGAGACAAAGACATAATTCCAGGATTTTTTTTATGTCGACTTGAACTTACACACCTAGATGCAGCATCACTTAAACACAATAGCTTTCAGTTACCGACCCCATTGTCGAGATTCACTATTCACAGTCAGACTTGATTCATTTAATCCATAAGTGAAAGTGTTCAATAACAATGTGGTTGATGATATTAATCAAGTAGCATCAGAGATTATTTAGCAGAAATGGGCCACTTCTATTTAAATGAATGGGAGAAATTGGAATTCTCAAGCACCCAACGGTAAACGGATGTAGAAAGGAAGTCCCGCCTAACAGGTCAAAGAGCCAATCACCTTTTAGATACAGACATCACCTGTCAATCAACTCCAAGCTGGGAAAATTGTGTGTTTTAGCGTAATATGAGTTGAAGAAGCACAATTTAGGATTCCAGTATTATTATTTATTATTCATTTATTGATGATTTGAAATATGTTCTTTGATCGTTATCTTGACCAACCGTTCTTGAGATTTTAGTCTTTCCACATTCAGATGGCCGACAGTAGACTGACTTTTAAGACTTTGGTAGCATTCGGTCATGTGACCTCAACATGGCTTCCCCCATGAGGGGACCCTCTTCATGTAGAATAAATCAACTTTTATAAAGGTTAATGGACTCTTCATCACATGCAAATGCCAATTATTACAGGTTTCAAAATTACAGTATTTAAAAAAATAAATAAATGAGGAACCAGTTACATGGTGCACCTTTAAGGTCTATGTTGAGGCTGGTGATCAGATCAACTGATTGTCTTTCCTGAAGGCACCTAAAGTAGTACAACACTGAAAGAAGCACAGCAGAAGGAACATGGTTCAGCTTTATACACTTACACACAGATCACCTCTCAGATCCCCATACTGTGTGGACACCCAGAATCCTCTTCTGTCCTCTAATGATATAAACGGATCATTCGGATACCTTGCTTTGAATTTCTTCAACAATCCTCCCTCGAAATCTGCGATGACACCGTCCATGTCCACCAGGACTCTCAGTCTGTTGTTATTCGTGGACATGTTGGCTTTGAGGTAGTGAAAGTAGATAGATGAAGCGCTTCTCTCAACCCACCGTACAATCCTCGGTAGTAAAGTCATGGTCGTGCCTCAAATAAACCTCTTCAAAGTCCACAGATCCAAAGTCCTCTAAATCCAATGTATTTAATACGCAAAGTTTCATTTATTGATATGAATGTAGATTTAGTGATTTAGGGAGCGGTTTGGTTGCCCGTGGACCGTGTTGTAACCCATCTAATTATGTTGGCTCTCTGTTGTTTTGCACATTGCAAACGCGTTTCTATTTATTACAGTGTCTTTTGTTTGTTTGTGGGGGTCAGAGGGTCGCGATCTCATATGCTTTTCCAGTGGTCGCTGGTGTTTACTTGCAGAGCTGTTGTTGACCTGCCCCATAGACTCTCGGTTTCTTAATTTGTTTACAAGTTGCTGGGTGAGAAGGCGTCCGTTTAGTAGAGTATTTGCGTAGTGCTGTGCGGTAATGACATACTACTATGCGCCGTTGTCCTCTGACCACGGTGTTTAAAACGGCAAACTACTCTGCTATTTCTGGTGTAGCCTGTCACGAAACCAAAGTCTATTTCATGGCAAATCAGTCCACACGGCGGCTATCTTTGGAATGCTACCGGGCAGGTTGGGCAGCTATTTTCCATAACAATAAAAGTACAGCTCCTATCACTTAAATGAGGAAAAAACGAAATCTTCAAAGTAGTTGGCCACTGTTACAATCAGCAGTAAATATGACAACAAACTGTGCTTCTTTTTTTTTTTACTCCGATCACGTTATAAAAAGCTGGTTCAGCTAATGCGCATGGGCAATCTCGAGTTCAATGGCAGGCAATGTCTAACTAAAAGGTGATTGGCTCATTTATCTGTTAGGTGGGACTTCCCTTTCTACATCCGTTAGCCTTTGGGCGTTCCAATTTCTCCAAAATGTATTACCAGTGGCCAGTCTCTGCTAAAATATCTCTGACGGAATTTACCCGGCCCAAGAATGTTTGCAAAGATGAGATTGCGCACGCATGGAAGCTCCTACGTCCGAGCAGGGGATTCATTTTTAAGGTTATTCAACTCGGAAATAAAATATGGAAGAAGCCAAACAATATTTATAAATATATAAATAAATAAAATACACAATAAATGACGGTAAAAACTCCCATGTTGTACCAGTGAGAAAATACTCCTACATTATATCAATCAAATTATGTATTAATTTGCATAAAAACATGAAGGGTAGTCATTAGCTCAAGTAAATGTATATTACTTGATTATATGATCTGTCATATATAACAAATTCATATTATTGAAACAAAGCACTAACAAAAAAGAATAATTAAAATTCCAAAATCATTGCTATTTATCGTCTTGCCAACTTAGCGACTTTGTCGCTATTTTTAGCGACTTTTCAGACCCCTTTAGCGACATTTTTTCAAAAAAGCGACTAGCGACAAATCTAGCGACTTTTTGGACAAACCTTAGCAACTTTCCAAATATCGCCAGTACTGCAAGCGTGAGGTCTTCGGCTGAGAGGAGCAGCACATTCCGTTGACTGCACGCCAGCGCACATAGACATGAATGAGCTGCGCATGTTCACGCTGTGTTAGCAGGAACCAATCAGTGATCACATAGCAGCTGCCTTCTCATTTGTTTTAATTCAAAACATTTAATTTGACCGTTTTTTCTTGGCATGCGCTTATATTCACTACTAATCAGAGTATATATATATAGATCAGTGATCAGAGTTTTAGTTCATTCCGGTTCGGTTTCTGAACTCTCCGACTTCAGATCGTATATTTACAGATTCTATACATTTTACTTATCCAAACACAACAATAAACCTTCTTCAAACTCATAAACATGTAACGTTAGCTAAGTTCCGTTCCGTTCCGTTGTCTAACAGAAAATATGTAATTGAGAACCGTTTTACTGGACATTCGGCTATATACTTATATAAAAACAGTATGAGAACGGTTTAGGGGAGATAACCGTTATTATAAACTGAAGTAGGCTACAGTACCGACAAATTAGGCAGAATGCAAATACGACGCGATGACGTCATCTGGCGACATTTAGCTACTTTTCGAGCAGGCTTTGGCTACTTTCCATTGAAAATAGTTGGCAACACGTAAAGCTACGTACACACTGCCAGCGACTTTATCGCTGCAGGTCGCCAGTGGCTGGCGGTGAAGTCGCTAGTGGGTGTTCTCACTACTGGTTGCCTAGTAACGTTTATAAATGACATTCACGGATGTCATTCCATTGCTGTTGACAGCGAATCTCTTTTCTTGCCACTAAAAACAAACATTTTGTAGGGAAAAGACTAAATATAAATGGAATCAGTACATAAAATGCTTTATATCAAAGATGAATGAGAAACAAGGCGTGCTGTTTGCCAGAGCGGCTGTTTATCTGCGGCGAAAATGCAAATGTCGGTCTGTATGGGTCCATAAAATCCCCGCGATCTCAGATACACCTTTCCACGCAGTATTTTTCTTTAAAATGTCCTTGTACGTGGGAAGAGACATATCATAGAGCACTGGAACATTTCTAACAGCAAGAATTAGCCTTTCATCCATCTTTCCGTTACTGCAGGAGCTGAGAGAAAGAGAGAAGGATCACGTGAGCTCTCCCGTCGTCTCTCCTATTGGCTGTCGCTTCCGTTAGTCGCTCCAAAGTTGAACTTTTCTCAACTTTGTCGCGTCGCTGGACACGCCCACATCTAGCGCCAACGGTCGCGACAGCTCGTATCGCCGGAAGTCGCTGTGCTCGCATTGAAAATGAATGGTATTGAGTCGCTGTCGCGCGCGATGTCGCTGGCAGTGTGTACGTACCTTAACGGTCACAAGAGTATACTGTGCGCGCGACCCTGTGCAAGATGGAACAGCATGCAGAAAAACAAGGTTACCGCAGCCTTTAGGGCCCGTTCGTTGCGAACACATATTTGCATCTGTCCACTCTATTTTTGTAAACGTTCACGTGTAATGTGCTAACATTATCCTATGGCTGCCCCCATGAGGGACTTTCTCCATTTAGAATAAAACAGCTGAAATAAGGTTAGCTAGGCTACTGATATGACTAAAGTCTTATTACTCACGTATGTGGTCATGATTTTATACATATGTTTCACAATTACTATGCATTTCTTTTGGAGTAAAAACTACTGAGTGCACTTTTAATGATTTTAACTTTGACATAGTTTTCATGTAATTTATAAACGTAAGTATTAATTTTTTTTATTAGTTCTGAATGTCTGGAAATACATTGAGATTGAAGCTGCCCATCTCCAGGTCGAAGCATCTTTGTGGAAAATATTTCAACCGTAAGAAATAAGAGGCTTGTTCGAGATGCCAAGTGCCTCGCCTAGAAAGTAGAAAGAGAAGAGGGTTGCAGAGTCAGGAGAGTAGTGGATCAAGTCGGACATTTCTCACTTCTCGTAGTGGATCAGCCGCTACGAGATCAAAGCAGATATCGCGGGATTCACGTTGATAAACGGTTGCTTCTTCTTCTGTTTAATTTGTGGATCTGCTAAAGGCCAGATGCTGTCGAAACCAAACATGTAGCCTTGAGTATAAACTTAGTATGAGAGCATGTAATAAAATCCAACATTATCTCAAAAGAATATCAACCGTAGAGTTTGCTTTCCAGAAGAAAGGGCTTGCTGGAAATACATTTCCCTAAGATCTCGTGAAATCTGATTGTCAGTCCGAAATCTTTCAGTCAAACGTCACGATATCTGTATGTCCAATTAGCAGATGATACTACTTTATTTAAAAAAAAAAAAATGCCAGTCAAGTGCCAATTGCTATCAAAACAACTGAATTATTTTCCGCAGCTTCTGGACTATGCTTAAATCTGAATAAGTGTGAACTTTTTTCCATAAAAGAAAGCGATACCTCCCAGGTCTGTAGCATACCTATCAAAGATAAGGTATCTTGGGATTACTATAATGAAAAATGAGGAGGAAAGATGTTCTGAAAATTTTAATTTAATTAGTGATAAGACAAAGAAGAAGCTAAATCAATGGCTGCAGAGGGGTTTATCTTTGAAAGGACGAGTGCTGTTGACAAAGGCAGAAGGTTTATCCCGTCTTACTTATGCAGCTATCCCTTTGTTTGTCAACAAAAAGCTCTGTAAATCCATTGATAACTTGCTATTCAATTTTATTTGGAAAAACAAGACGCATTATGTGAAAAAATCTGTTATTATGAACATATCTGAACGTGGTGGTCTAAACTTTCTGGATTTTACAACCCTCAGTAATACTTTTAAAATAAACTGGATTAAACATTTTCTTTTACAGCAAATTATATAGATAGATTATAAAATAGAAAAGATTCCGTTAATTTTATCTGAATTCCATAAACAAATGCTCTTAGCATGGTCTTTAATCTACAAACATAATTTCTCCCCACATAGGTGCTACATCTGGAATAATCGGCTTATTAAATTAAAAAATAAATCCTTATTTTATAACACAAGGTTTAATAATAACATATTCCATGTATCTCATCTGTTGAACGATAACGGTTCATTATTGAATTATTCTGAATTCCTTCACACTTTTGGCATTCCAATCACCCCAAGAGAATTTGCAATTGTCATGGATGCCATCCCATCTGGTATTTTAACTCTCTTAAAAGGGACTAGAAAACCGGATTGCCTACCTATTTTGGATCCTAGATTGACCTCGGTTGGTGATATTTGTTTCGGAACTACTTCAAGGAATAACAATCGTAATATTCGTTCTTTATTCCAGAGAGATGTCATCTGCTCCCCCAATGTTGTTCCCTATTGGTCTAATTTTTTTGACAACTTGAATTGGGGATATATATGGAATTTACCGTACAAATACCTGCTTACGAATAAAGTAATAGAAATCTCCTTTATAATTTTACATAGATATTATCCTGCTAAGCAATATCTCCTTAGGTTTAAACTTGACATATGTGTTAACTGCTCTTTATGTGGTGTATGCCCAGAAACAACGGCACATCTGTTCTGGCAATGTCCCTACACCAGCACTTTTTGGAAAGATTTGTCCCGATACATTGCTGGTAAGCTTTTCGCTAATTTCTCTCTGTTATGGAGGGATGTGCTGTTTGGTCTCCATGCTAACAAAGGTAAAAATCAGGAAGAAGTATTCCTAATTAATTATTGATCATTTTGTGGAAATATCATATTCATAAAGCCAAATTTAGTCATTCTAAACCTTCCTTTGTTGCTTTTGGTAAAGAGACACAACAGTACCTTAAATCCATCTATGACTCAAATAATAAGAAGGCTGCTAAAACCATTCTGTTATGTTCTATCTTTAATGTATTTATTTGATTCTCCCCCTGGCTCTTTGTTTGCTTAATATGCTGTATTCTGTATTAATGACGTTTTTGTATGTTCTTACTATTTGTTTTGTTAAACTTCAATAAATAAAAAAATCTGTATGTGTCTGTCAAACGTCGCGATATCTGTATGCGTCAGTCAAACGTAGCGATATCTGTATGCGTCAGTCAAACGTCACGATATCTGTAGCTGTCAGTCAAACATGGCGATACATGTATGTCAGTCAAACATCGCGATATCTGGATGCGTCCGTCAAACATCGCGATATCTGGATGCGGTTGGCGGCTGTGGCCCGTCCTTATGTACAGTAGAGCCGCTTCTGACATTTGAATGAAAAACAGCATCACAAAAGCTCAAAACGATGGCTTCAGCTCTGGAGCAGTTCGTGAATAATGTGCGGCAACTCTCCGCTCAAGGTACGAACATTTACACGCCTCACGGACACTCTAAATGAAACTCATGCTAACAAGTACATGGGCGAACTAGCTTAAGGCTAAAACCCGATAGCAGGAGCTGTTAGCGTGATAGCATGCTAGTTGTTTATATTTCAGGGAGTAACACATGGTATTTGTTTATCTTGTTCTGGAAATGCACCTAGAAATCAGAACGAGTCTTCGAGACTTTATAAACGCTGTATAATATTTATACATCATGACGTTTGCTTCAACGGCTACGCTTTTTCTTGGCAAAATAACTGATGTCATGTTAGCTGAGTCATTTGTAATTAACCAGGTTGGGTGGATTTGGGCAGAAGTGGCTGTAAACATGCAGTGATAAGTTGAGATCTACCATGACACATTATTTCTGTCGTGTTAAGAGTGTGTTCTGCAGGCGAGTCATCTTAAATATAGCTATTCTGTCTTGTATAACAAATGACTTTCGTAGACTAGAAGTAACATCCTTATAAACCTCACTGTTTGGCATAGATAGTTAGTAGAGGAAGAGGGGCAGGTCATCATCATCATCAAAAAACAAAACATTGCTATGATTATTACAAGTACACCGATCAGCCACAACATTAAAACCACCTGCCTTATATTGTGTAGGTCCTCTCGTGCCGCCAAAACAGAGCCAATCCAAATATCAGAATAGCATTCTGAGATGATATTCTTCTCACCACAATTGTACAGAGCAGTTATCCGAGTTACCATAGATTTTGTCAGTTTGACCCAGTCTGGCCAGCCTGTTGACCTCTCTTATCAACAAGGCATTTCTGTCCACAGAACTGCCGCTCACTGGATGTTTTTTTGTTTTTGGCACCATTCAGAGTAAATTCTAGAAACTGTTGTGCGTGAAAATCCCAGGAGATCAGCTGTTACAGAAATACTCAAACCAGCCCATCTGACACCAACAATCATCCATGCAATTATCTAATCAGCAAGTCATGTGGCAGCCAATCGTGTGTCAGCATATCATGCAGATACAGGTCAGGAGCTTCAGTTAATTTTCACATCAACTATTAGAATGGGGAAAGTTAATCTCAGTGATTTGAACCGTGGCATGATAGATGGTGCTAGATACGCTGCTGATCTCCTGGGATTTACATGCATAACAGTCTCTAGAATTTACTCCGAATGGTGCCAAAAACAAATAAAAAAAAATATCCAGTAAGTGGCAGTTCTGTGGACTGAAATGCCTTGTTGATAAGAAAGGTCAACAGAGAATGGCCAGACTGTTTTGAACTGACAAAGTCTACTGTAACTCAGATAACCGCTCTGTATAATTGTGGTGAGAAGAATATCATCTCAGAATACAATTCTGAGATGCGGGTTGGCACAAAGGGGACATACACAATATTAGGCAGGTGGTTTTAATGTTGTGGCTGATCGGTGTATACTTTGGTTATGTGTATATTTTGCTTGTTTCAGTTTTTTCTTATTTGAATTAAAATTTTAATTCATATTTGTTCCTCTCTGCCTTGGGTTTTCAGGTCAGATGACTCAACTATGTGAACTGATCAACAAAAGTGGGGAGCTTCTTGCCAAGAACCTCTCCCATCTGGACACTGTTCTTGGAGCTTTAGACATCCAAGAGCATTCCCTTGGTGTTTTAGCTGTTCTGTAAGTCAGTGATGTATTGATATTTGTCGAATGTTATTAAACTTTAAATTACTTTATTTAGTTGATACCATATTTTAATATTAAAAGTCTCAGCCTGATTTGAATACATCAGGATGTGAGACTGTTCACCTTATGAAGCCTATCTGTGCCAAACTGAAATGGTTGTTGTATCTTTTAACTGCATTGCAGGTTTGTGAAGTTTTCCATGCCAAGCATCCCTGATTTTGAGACTTTGTTTTCCCAAGTCCAGCTCTTCATCAGCACCTGCAACGGAGAACACATCCGATACGCCACAGACACATGTACACACAGCTCTATAGCAAAATAAACTCATTCACTTGTTCATAGCACTGTTAAACATATGCTTTATTTTTTTTTATTCTGTTTTTATGGTTCTCAATGTTTTTATTACTATTGTTCTGCCTTACAGTTGCTGGTCTCTGCCACCAGTTGACAAATGCCCTTGTAGAAAGAAAACAGGTGAGTACATTTGTTGTATGTGGAATAGGGGAGGGAGAAATAATCGATTCTCAGATGCATCACAATTATTTCTTAAATTAATCTGAATCGATTCTCTAAAATGTTATTTTGAGTTCAATTTAACCTGTGGCAATGCAGTGGTGGTCGTGTTCACGTCAACAAACAACATGAAAGTAGGTCTTGTGCCCGTTATTACACCGATTTGCACTTAAATGTAAAAACCAGATGAAAATTCACTTTAAGACGAGTTTTTAAATGTTGAACTTTTAAACTTCTACAAAACACAGCGCTTCTGAACGAGATGCTGCATAAACTAAAACGCAACGGCCAAAGATGTTTGTCCAGCACAGTGCTTTACAAACTGCAGGGTCCTGCCACACTTAGCGAGGAGTGTGACAACCTCTGCTCAGTTCAATATTTGAATTGCCACCAATGCTTAAAAAAATACCAGTATTACCAAGATCTGACAACATTTTCTACCTGTCCGCTGTTTGATCACAGCCAACTGCATTCAAACACTCACATACGTGTGTCTGTCCGTGCACTTGTGTCTCTTGATGAATGCAGCACTCCTGCCAAAGACTTGGCACCGTTTGTAATTAAAATACCCCTCTTCTTTAGGTTATATTAATGTAAACACAGCCATTAATGTATAAGCAGATGGGACATATTCTTCAAAATGTTAGATCTGTGCGATGTCTAAATGTAAATAAGCTGCAAGCTGTCTGTTATAGGAATGCCAGCATTCTTACAGCATCAAATCAGTATTTATGTATATTTAATAATCACTGTAAAGAGTGTCAAATATTTAAGTAATTTAGCTTTGCATTAAATTACTTTTAATGTTTTTGTTTTGTTATTTTTTTAATGTTTAATTGCTACTGTTGATACTTAAATCACTGTTTACACTTTTCTCTATTTAATTACTGGCTCTTGAATAATTCTTTAAAAGCTAGAAGCAATATTTTCAAGTGATACTGTAGGCCTCATTGTTTTAAGTTAATTTGTTAATCTATATATATATATTCTCACCACACATACACACACACACACACACACACACACACACACACACACACACATATATATATATATATATATATATATATATATATATATATATATATATTATTATTATTTTTTATTTTTTTATAACAGTGGTTTATTGCATTTTTGATTTCCAGTGCAACACCAAGTTTCCATAGAACTGTTAATGAAGCTTTTTTTCTTAGTATGTGAGAAACAGGCTAAATCATTTTATCAACTTTATTTCATTTTTGCATAGATTGAAGCAGAGAACATTTTGTCTGAACCTCTAGTAAATAACTTTTTTTCTTCAGAATCTTGAGAGAAACGTGATTATTAATCTAAGGAAAAAAATCTCAATGATTGATTCTCAATTTATCCAGAATTGTGCAGCTCTAGTGCACATATTAGATGCTTGATGATTTCTTAAGCAGCAACCCCACGATTTGTGTCACTTTACTATTATATGTGGTTTGGAATAGAAAAGCTGACATCTGCACTCACACAGAAGCAGATATCTCATTTAGCCATCCTGGACCAGCAACCGATTGTTGTGGGTATAGGCTAGGGATTGATTCATTCTAAATTAATAATCTAATACTGAGTGTGTGTATTGATAAAAAAAAAAAGTTGGAGGAAAAGGTGCATACTAATGCATCGAGAATTGTTCTTTAATTGATTCGTAATCAAATCAGTAGGCCAGTGCAGATTTGCACCTCTAATGTGGAAGTTATTGTTCTCTTTGTATTAAATGGCATGAAGTTCTCTTTTCCTCCACAGCCCTTGCGTGGAATAAGTATACTCAAACAGGCCATAGACAAAATGCAGATGAACACAAACCAGCTTACCTCAGTTCATGCAGATCTCTGTCAGGTGAGTCAGGAATATTAACAGCTTGATTACCGGGGTAAGACTCTGATCCTGTGTATTAAAATGGTAAAGAAAATTAAATTCTGGCATTGGGGCCTGAAGACTTTTATGATGCAAGATTGGCGTTATTACAGTTTTGTTACATTGCATAACAAATTTGTAATTGTGGAGCTATACACTACCGGTAACTATAAACTATATTGTATAGATTGTGATAATAGTACTATAGGATGTTTTAGTCATTCAAAAAATCTGTTATTTGTTGTAATAAATTGTATACCGTAGTTATAGATATTGTATTGATAAATGTGGCTGTATTGCAGGCTAAGATATTCCTTGTTTCAGACAAAGACATTCAAATGTCTTTCGCTTTGTAATTTGAAATAATGTTTGAAATTTAAATGAAATCAGTTTTTAGTCTAAACTGTTTTGGCAAATTGAATCAGTGTTTGGCAAGGATAGCAGATGACTGCAGTCAGACGTTAACTGGTCCTATACTATAAACCCTCTATGCCAGAGCTCTCATTTTTGCAGATACTTTAATCAAACAGACTAGATTATTTGATGATTGTGTAACTAATGATATCATTCTTTATTTACAGTTATGCCTCTTAGCTAAGTGCTTCAAACCTGCAGTTCCTTTCCTTGAGTTGGACATGATGGATATTTGTAAGGAGAACGGAGCATACGATGCAAAGCACTTTCTATGTTATTATTACTATGGCGGCATGATCTACACAGGTCTGAAGAACTTTGAGCGGGCACTGTATTTTTTTGAACAGGTATTTTACTTTTTTGAACAGTTTTGCGGTATAATTCTGCTGGCCAGAAATGTTTATATCACAATTTCTTTGTAAATACTGTAAGGATTCTAAATAATCTACTCTGCTTCACTGTATTAGCCTCAAAGGGATTGTTCACTCATATATTTATTTTAATCAGAAATAACCCTCATGTTGTTCTAAATTTCAGACATTTTTATAATCGATTATCACAGAATTTAACAATCAATTAAATTATTAATCGTTAACATCACAAAACTTACATGGAGGACTCCAAATAATATGTGCATGCAGCCTATTGTTTAAATATAATTAAAATGAATACACTTAAGAAATGCAAGTATTGGTATTTTCCACTTAAAATATTCTTAGTTCAGTGTATTTAAATAGATTTAGACTATGTTTAGTTCAAATTTTGGAATTGTTGAAATACATTTATTAGTAACTTCTGTCTTAAGATACACTCACCTGAAGGATTATTAGGAACACCTGTTCAATTTCTCATTAATGCAATTATCTAATCAACCAATCACATGGCAGTTGCTTCAATGCATTTAGGGGTGTGGTCCTGGTCAAGACAATCTCCTGAACTCCAAACTGAATGTCAGAATGGGAAAGAAAGGTGATTTAAGCAATTTTGAGCGTGGCATGGTTGTTGGTGCCAGACGGGCCGGTCTGAGTATTTCACAATCTGCTCAGTTACTGGGATTTTCACGCACAACCATTTCTAGGGTTTACAAAGAATGGTGTGAAAAGGGAAAAACATCCAGTATGCGGCAGTCCTGTGGGCGAAAATGCCTTGTTGATGCTAGAGGTCAGAGGAGAATGGGCCGACTGATTCAAGCTGATAGAAGAGCAACTTTGCCTGAAATAACCACTCATTACAACCGAGGTATGCAGCAAAGCATTTGTGAAGCCACAACACGCACAACCTTGAGGCGGATGTGCTACAGCAGCAGAAGACCCCACCGGGTACCACTCATCTCCACTACAAATAGGAAAAAGAGGCTACAATTTGCAAGAGCTCACCAAAATTGGACAGTTGAAGACTGGAAAAATGTTGCCTGGTCTGATGAGTCTCAATTTCTGTTGAGACATTCAGATGGTAGAGTCAGAATTTGGCGTAAACAGAATGAGAACATGGATCCATCATGCCTTGTTACCACTGTGCAGGCTGGTGGTGGTGGTGTAATGGTGTGGGGGATGTTTTCTTGGCACACTTTAGACCCCTTAGTGCCAATTGGGCATCGTTTAAATGCCACGGCCTACCTGAGCATTGTTTCTGACCATGTCCATCCCTTTATGGCCACCATGTACCCATCATCTGATGGCTACTTCCAGCAGGATAATGCACCATGTCACAAAGCTCGAATCATTTCAAATTGGTTTCTTGAACATGACAATGAGTTCACTGTACTAAAATGGTCCCCACATTCACCAGATCTCAACCCAATAGAGCATCTTTGGGATGTGGTGGAACGGGAGCTTCGTGCCCTGGATGTGCATCCCACAAATCTCCATCAACTGCAAGATGCTATCCTATCAATATGGGCCAACATTTCTAAAGAATGCTTTCAGCACCTTGTTTAATCAATGCCACGTAGAATTAAGGCAGTTCTGAAGGCGAAAGGGGGTCAAACACAGTATTAGTATGGTGTTCCTTATAATCCTTTAGGTGAGTGTATGTAATTTGTATACATATTTGAGTCCATTAAAACTTCACGTTGTGGATCAGGGGATATTTTGAAACTTTGGACTTTTTTGTCAAATCATAACACATGCATAAACACAGTACTTAACATAGACCAGGGGTTTCAACATGTGCAAGATTACGGGGGTTAAGCTTGTACTGGAGTTATTTTATCCATCTGCAGAGCAATGATTACATCTGCAATTTTTAGCCACCCACTAGAGGATGCAATCTATTTATTGGCCCCCATAGTTGGCTGCTAATCAAGCTAATTGTGCGAATCCTTGTAGGCTACGGCTGCAGTTAAGTGAAAGGAAAAAGAACGTACATAGTAAAATGGACCGCTGTCTTGTGAAAACCAAGAGTAATGGTGGAAAAACTCTTCAACCGACTGACAGAATGCAAGATTTCAGGTTTGTTGGAAGAATCCCTCGGCGAGCCCGTAAGAGCTGATCACATCGATGACAATGAACTGTCCACATGAAGTTCAAGTCTTACCACACAGAAATAGCTTACTACACATAAAGGTCTTGGTGCATCAAAACAACGAAAATATGATGAACAGTACATAAAATATGGATTCACGTGCTCAATGCGTTGTTTGTTCAGAGCTGCCTGCTAATGGCTGTTTAAAGCCTGTGAAGCTCATAAGACACTTACAAACCAAACACCTAATGCTCAAAGATAAGCCTGTTGAATATTTCCAATGTAAAGCGTTGGGGTTGACAAACAAAACTAACTATGACCATCCATACAACAGTATTGTCCAAAGAGAGTGCTTCATGCAAAAAAGCCTCCTACATTGTACAGTGACTATCTGTAATACAATGATTGGGGACAAGTTTGTCAGTGGCATTGATCAAATCATCAACTAATCTTCAACTAATTTAGAGAATAAGAGTCAGGAAAGTTTATTCATTGCAAGTAGATGAGTGGACAGACATCTCAAACGCCTCAGAACTACTTGTATATGTCTGCTATCAGCATGAGAAACGATTGGTTGGGGATCTTTTATTTTGCTGAGCTCTGGAGAAAACATGCACAGGGAGATATATTTTTGACAAACTCAAGAGCAATCTGGATGAACTGGGTCTGTATTGGGACAATTGTGTCAGCATGTGTACAGATGGTGCGGGAGCCATGCTTGGGGAAAAATAAAGGACATTAGTGCGTGATGTTGCTCCACATGTATGATTCACAGTGTGGAGCTTGCATCAAACACTTTACCTGCAGATTTGAACGCTGTGCTTCAGACAGCAATACATATTGTGAATTTCATCAAGACTCGTCCTACAAAATTGAGACAGTTTAACCTGTTGTGCAAAGAAATGGGTTTCGAATATGAATCATTACTCTTGCATACTGAGGTACGGTGGCTCTCCAGAGAGAAAGTCCTTCAGTCGATATTTTCATTGCATGGCAAACTACTTATTTTCTGTTTGATTGTGCATCTTCCTTTGTAAACTTTCTAACTGATCCGAATTGGCTCAGAAATCTTGCCTACTTGTCTGACATTTTTTATAAGCATTTCATTCGTCTCTGCATGGCCTGAATTCAAACCTGATAACAATATCTGACAATATTTTGGGGTTTGTGAGGAAACTGGAGTGAGGGAAAGGGCAGGTTGATTGGGTAATGTGGACATGTTCCCTACCTTGGATGAATTTCTCACTGAAATATATCTGCAAGCCCTCTCTGAGCATTTCACAAAGTATTTTCCTGAGCAGCAGAGTTGGAACCAGCACAACTTAATTCGAAACCCCTTCATTGAAAGTGCGAGGTGTCACCTGTCATCAAAACAACAGGATGCACATCTGGACCTTTCAGGTGACTACTCTTTGAAGGCACCCTTTGACTCAACCACACTCTCAGAATTCTGGCTGTCAATGGAGTTCAAATACCCCGAACTTTCAAGACTCCTAATTGTCGTACATTTGCCTTTTACTTCAAATTGGCTCTGCTAATCCACATTTTTAATACTCGTGTACAGGGACATGCACAGGGGTGTGGATCAGTGGGTCAAACCACTGCCTCTTTGGCCTCCTGGGATGAGGTGCCCCTCTGGAAAAAGAAATTATATTTGCAGATATTCACTTTGCAGGCTCTTTTTATCCACAGCGTCAAAGCGATAAAGACATGATGAATAGTAAAACGCACTCTGCGTAATTTTTTTTATTGCTTGTGTAAATGTGCTAGATGACCATATTTGACTGTGCCGTCATGTCTCTTGTTTTGCAAGGCAGCAGATCAGGAGTGACAGGGAGGGGTGCTTGACACTTGAGCAGGTCAAACTGCATAAAAAATGCATGTTATTTGTACTGACCTTGCTTGAGCGGGTCCAAATGCATAAAGTGTGCAATAATTGGTATCGACAATTGCTGGGTTTCCATCCAAAATGTTTTGCATTTTTAAGTGTATTTCTAAAAATTCAACGTGAGAAAATACTAATTGTTGCCCATTTCAATTTATTTATTTTTTTCTCCTAATTTGGCATGCCCAATTCCCAATATGCTTTTAAGTCCTCGTGGTTGCATAGTGATTCACCTCAATCCGGGTAGCAGAAGACTAATCCCAGCTGCCTCCGCTTCTGAGACGTCAGCCTGCGCATCTTATCACGTGGCTTGTTGAGCACATTACCACAGAGACATAGTGCATGTGCAGGCTTTACGGCATCCACCGTAGCATCCACGCACTCACCATGCGCCCCATCGAGAACGAACCACATTATAGTGACCACGAGGAGGTTACCCCACGTGACTCAACCCTCCCTAGCAACCGGGTCAATTTGGTTGCTTAGGAGACCTAGCTGGAGTCACTCAGCATCCCCTGTTATTCGAACTAGCGAACTCCAGGGGTGGTAGCCAGCATCTTTACCATTGTGGCGAGACTGCTCAGGTTCCTCTGGGGGAGACCACTTGAGGTTGAGCTCTTCGACCGCCCTTGTAAGGACACGAAGCATCTCCTTGTCAGTGGCGCATGCGCGTTCCCCACCCTTGCTGCGGTGAGGGGCGATAGCATCATCCACGGACCACTCTCGTTGCCACAAAGATTCCGCCCGCTGACTTGTGTATATCGATGGCAAAGATAGAGGGCTTATGGCCAAGAGATGATTGCTGTCTTGAAGGAAGAAATTCTGAGGTAATGGTATTTGTGCACCTGTATTATAGCATACAGTTTCGCGCCAAAACAGGCGGGCTCAAACACCATTGCCAATATTAGAATATTGCCGTTATTGTAGAGTGGTTTCAACTAGGTTGTGTAAGAAGGCACTCCCTATATGCATTAATAAACGCAATGTCAAGTGTACTGAGTTGTAAGGGAACTTTCTGATCTGTGCGTTGGCTCTCCTCTGTGAACAGTATTAATGACATGCAGAGTGCAAGTGACCGTATAGAGACTTATCAATGTCTGCTGTCATAATTACTGTGCATTTGTTCTGAAATTAATTAATCGATGATCGATAAGCTTAATCAATCAAATTATTAATGACAATTAATCGATTTTCAATTAATCATTAACATCCCTAGTTCCAAACCCATATGAATTCCTTTCTTGTATAGAACACAAAAAGAGATGTTAGGCAGAATTACAGCCTCCGTCAACATTCACTTCTATTGTATGTACTAAAGATGCAATGAAGCAGTGAATGGTGACTGAAGTTGTCATTCTGCCTAACATCTCTTTTTTTTTTTTGGCTCCAGAAATAGAAAGTCCTTTAGGTTTGAATCCACAAAGGGGGCAAGTAAATGATGACAAATTGTATTTTTGGATGAACTATCCCTTTAAAGAAAATTATACTCTCTCTTCAGGCAATAACCACTCCAGCAATGGCTGTCAGTCACATCATGTTAGAAGCATACAAGAAGTACATCCTGGTGTCCCTTATCCTTCACGGCAAAGTACAACAACTACCCAAATATACATCACAGATTGTGGGAAGATTTATCAAGGTGAGATTTTCTGCCACAACATGGTAATATACTTGGATTCAGTTCACAAAAGCTCTTTAAAGGGCCTCATAAGCTAACAATCTTTTCTCTCGTGTGTGTGTGTGTATATTTTAAAGCCCCTCAGTAATGCTTACCATGAACTGGCTCAGGTGTATGCCACCAACAACCCTGCAGAGCTCCGAAGTCTGGTCAACAAACACAGCGAGATATTTACACGGGACAACAACACTGGACTAGTCAAACAATGCCTGTCCTCACTCTACAAGAAAAACATTCAGAGGCTAACCAAGGTCTACCTTTTATGCTCATTTGATACTGATAAACCATGCATTTAGTTTTTTTCCAGTGTAGGGCAAAATAGTTTACATTATCATTTTCACAATTAGAAAATAGTAGAGCACAACAGTCAGCTTCCAGAAGTAAAAAGCTAATTAATTTTCTACATAGACCAATTGATTTTTAACAAACCATTTAAATACAGCTCTACTGTGAGTTCCAAGGTTGTTAAAGGAATTTTTCCTCCTAAAATTAATATTCTCTAATAATTTTCTCACTCTCATGCTATCCCAAATGTTCATGATTTTCTGTCTTCTGCTGAACACAAATGAAGATTTTTAGAACAATATTTCAGCGCTGTAGGTCCATACAATGCAAGTGAATGGTTACCAAATCTTTGACGCTCTAAAAAGCGCACAAAGTCAGGCAGTATAAATGTAATCTCTTCTAAAGTCATGGATTAAACCACTGGAGTAGTTCAGATGAGTTTTATGCTGCCTTAGTGGTTTTTTTGAGCTTCAAAGATCAAAGTCCATTAACTTGTGTGGACATACAGCGCTAAGATATTCTTCTCAAAATCTTTGTGTACTACAGTAGAGAGAAAGTCATACACATCTGGGATGGCCTGAAAGTGAGTAAATGATTAGAGAATTTTCATTTTTAATGAGCATAATCTATGGATCATGCTTCTGGTAAAGCCATCAGTCCACATTATTTCCACAACTTTTTTAAAAATGGTTTAATAGCAGAATGTCCTAGTGTCAAACTATACTACCCATCATCCTGAAATGAAAGCATCCACCAATCAGAGAATTGCTGCAAACAACTACTTTCTCAAAGTTTGTAATGTTGTGATTCACCTTGGAGCTGGTTGGTTTGGTTCATGGCTTAGAATTCGTTATTGAAGAATTTAATGATATCCCTACGGGAAAAATGAATGAGAAAAATACTTCCGGAACCCAAACGGCTGAAAAAGTGGGCGGCAACTATTGCGTTCAGTTTAAGACGGGAGACTGTACTGATACTTTGAAATGTATTCCTAAAGGAAGCAATAATATCTCTGTTCTTGTGATTGACAGACATTCTTGACATTATCTTTACAAGACATGGCAAGTCGAGTTCAACTCTCCGGCCCTCAAGAAGCTGAAAAATATGTCTTACATATGGTAGGAAGCCAGCCTGCTATTTATATACAGCTTTTCTAATCAGATGTGTTTGTTTACATCAATTTCAAGCAGCTGTTCCTTTGAGAATTGCTGATCTTTCACTGAAATCTTTTGCCGTGATTAATGGTTTTCCTTCTCTGGAATAATCCACTTGTTTTCCATGTGCCGTTTCAAATTACACTTCACAAGACAGAGTACACATCGCATAATTAATTTAGGGTTCTGTTCATCTTAAGTGTTTGTTGGTGCTCAAAGCTCTTATCTTAATTCTCACAGATTGAGGATGGAGAGATTTATGCAAGTATCAACCAGAAAGATGGCATGGTCTGTTTCCATGACAACCCCGAGAAATACAACAACCCTGCAATGCTCCACAAAATTGACCAAGAGGTTTGTAATTATACTACAATGATTCCATGAATATACTGCCATGGTACTAGAGAACAATGCAGTGTTATTGTAGTTAATGAAAATGAACTAAAATCAATTTTGAAAATATTGGGAAAAAACTGTAAACTAAAATACTTTTTCATAACTCCAAAACAAACTAAAATAAAATACAAATAATCTCAAATTCGTTTTAGTTTTTGCTAACTATGGTGGATATGGGCATGGTTTTGAAGAAATATTCAATACTTGGATGTAGAACCTTTTGAAGACCCTCTTTTGTCCAAATCCCAGATTTGTTTAAGCAGTAGAGGTAAAGTGGGACAATAACAATTTCTACATCACTTTGGAGATTAACATTTTTTATAACCTTAACCAGATTTACCTCAAATTTCTGTCACTTTCTTTGCCATTGCTTTTCCCACCAGTGGCCATGAAATGTGCTCTGCCACATATCCCGAAGTAAACTCATCCATTTAAAACTTCAAAGAAAATAAGGGATAGTTCACCCTAAAATTAATATTCTCTCATCATTTACTCACTCTCATGCAATAACAGATGTGTCTGACTTTCTGTCTTCAGCAGAACACAAATAAACATTTCAGCTCTGTAGGTCCATTCAATGCAAGTCAAAAGGGTCCAAAACTCTTAAGCTCCAAAAAGCACATAAAGGCAGCATAAAAGTAATCCATATGTGGTTTGTTTAATCGGTGTCTTCTGAAGTGATTTAATCTGTTTGGGATGAGAACAGACCAAAATGTAACTCCTTTTTAACTGCACACCTTGCCATTGCGATCATTATTTAAAGCTTGATTAAACTTGTAGAGTTTGCAGATAGCTAGATGGTGCTGGGAAATAAAATTGAGCATGAAATTATGATTGATAAGGAGACAGCTGATGTCAAGATTTACACTTAAATATTGATGTTTCTAACCCACACCTATCATATCACTTCTGAAGACATATGCTTTACTTCTATGCTGCCTTTATGTGCTTTTTTTGAGCTTTTAAGTTTTGGCCCCTTTGTCACTTTACCCATATTCACCCTATATTATAAAATTTGCAACATGAAAATACCACTAGATAAACGTAAAACAAGACTGCCCAGAGAAACGCAATAATGTTGTACTTTTTAAATTACACCAGTAAATGCTCAGCTTTTGGCAGCCTTGAAAAATACTAAAATAAAACTAACTAAACTGAATCTACAGTACAAAATGCTGAGAAAAATAAAACTAACAGACAAACTGTGAAAAATAATGAAAACTAAACAAATTTATGTGGCAAATTGAATATAAAACTGAAATAAAATCAAAAGTTTAAATTGTCGAAATGTAATAAAAGCTTGAATTGCTTAAAATCAGAATTCCTTAGTATTTGGTATAGTACCCCTTTTGCTTAAATGGCAGTATTATGCATGTTATTCAAGCATGGTTTTGAAAAAGTTCCAAATATCATCTTGTGTGCATCAATGGAAGCAAGGAAATCTGACATCATACAGTGGAGTTTGCATAGGCAGTGTCACAAATTTGCTTATGTGATTTAGTGATCTATAAATGGTGCAGAATCCTATAAATGTCTTATTCGTTTTACGTTGCTTTGTTTTATTTTTCAAAATGAACAGCACTAAATATTATCGTTTATATTCAGATTTGAATACACATGCACTATTGATCTGTTCTGTATTTACAGTATATAATGTTTGTTAACGATCTATTCATTATGATATAGTGTTAGTATTACCAGATGTTTAAGCACATATAATGCCCTGCCTTTTTTCATCTCAACTCACTTTGGTTATAGGTTATTGCTTAGGTGTTTTAGATGGCTCACTATAGTCTGCCTTAAACCCCTATGCAGATGCTGAAATGTATAGAGTTGGATGAGAAACTAAAGTCCATGGATCAAGAAATCACTGTAAACCCACAGTTTGTGCAAAAGGTACACAGTTTCATTTTTTTTACAAGCCTATGCAAAGGTTCAAATGGAGAGGTGTGGAAATTGCATCCTTTTAACCAGAACTTAATTTCAGCATTCCATTGTGTCTCTTCTGTCTTTTAGAGTATGGGAACGCAAGAAGATGATGTTGGCACCAAGACGTCAAGCTACTCTTGAGGCTATTGGGCAGATCACTGCTTTGCCCCGCCCCGCCCCTCATCCCAAAGCTGGAAAACCTTCATGAAAGCAAAATCAGTTTTATTGAGTATGGACTATATTGGAGGAAAACATAAATGTGTGGAATTGTTTTGTTCAGTGCACCCTAAACAAGAACTCATTTTTGTCAGTGTTTTATTTATCAATGCTTGGTTGAAATGCCACTGCATCCATTATGATCATACAAATAAAAATACTGGACTACTTTGTTCAAAAGAGTTGTCTGAATTACATTTGTAAACCTTCACTGTAACAACTGAATGATGGAATAAAGAAACTATTTTATGACCAGTGTGAGGAAGAGAGCCATATCTATGCAAACAATATGATAGACCTATGCCACATAATAGTCTATAGAGGGAGTCTGAATTTTTGGTGATGTAAATTTAAAATCCTGCAGTTTTTCCTCTCCAAAATATATCTTTAGTCTTGTTGTTTCCATTTAGTGCATTGATATTTGCATGATCTTTTGACAGCTTTTCTTATTTTATGTTCTCCCCAACCCCATGACGATATCAACCTAACTGAATAATCCACTGTTTTATCTAATGTTTATCACTGTGAAGCTGAATGTGTGAATTGCTGTTCCTACAGTCTTCTGCACTGAGGGATTAATTGATTCAGACATTGGTTTAGATTCAGGTAAGGTTGATAGGGACATGTCCCTAACAACTTTCAGAAAATCGGAAATATTCCGACCAACTTTGTGGTAATTTTACCAAACAGTGTTATGGTATCTTGTGTCCAATTTTTCAAAACGTTTTACTAACATTTTGAATATCATCCTTGCAATATGTCTCCACCAACTTTCAAACCAATCCTACATCATTCAGATGTCAGGAAGGCTTTTGGGAATGGAGTTGTGCTGTTGTTTCAGTCCTCCAGAGGTCTCCCATGATTTGGGCTTTACCATAAATAGATGTAATTGTTATTAAAATAATTTCACAATGCAAAATATCTTCAAGGTATTGAAAGTAGACTTCATTTTCTTCAGGCAAGTTATTCTATGTAATTGAATATAGGGGTCAAATATGACCAGACATGTTTTTGACTGGAGTAGCTTGTATTGCTGTGACACTGGCCAGTTATATATATAATTAAACAAAAAAATTTAATTGAAAGAATATTTTTTTTTTATATTTAGTACTGAATTTTATTAAACAAGTCCTGCCAAAATATTCTGCATAGTTCTCACTAATTAAATATATTTGGTTAGTTTTTATATACAGTATGTATAGGTTGCATATACTCCAAAAAAGATATTTCAGCCTTTTTTTTTTTTTTATAGATTTATGCATTTCAAATTCTTAACAAATTTAAATACAATTGAATTGTTACATTTTTAACAAAATTAACTTAAATATGTATACTATCTATTTTATTATGAGATAAAATGTGTAAATCTTAAAATATTTTTGAGTGTAGGTTTTAACAATTTTCTTTGCAATCATTTTTAATAATTAACCATTTTACAGTTTTTAACAAACCAGACCTGACAAAATATTCTACTTAAAATAATATTTATTTTAGTGTTTACACTTTTCATATTGCAATAATTTTTAAGAACTTTCATTTTTGCTTTAATTTGATATAAGTTTTTATAAGTTGTTAATATGATTTACAGTTTTTATTGTGCAATCATTTTTAATAAGTAAAACTTTGCTGTTTTTTGATCAAATCAGTCCTGAAAAAAATAATACTGTGAATCAGCAAGCACATTGTTGTGTGATTCCTGAGCAGAAATGATATGCTCCACTTCCACAGAGCACACTGAAGAAACTGTAATGATCACTGCAACACTATGGCGTCATTTTTATATTACCAAGTATAATAAAAAAAAAACGAAACTCTAAATTACTCCCTCCGCCGCCCCCTCCTCTAGATTCCCCCAAAAATGCTAAGTAATTGTCCCATTTCTTATTGGAAAAATCCCTAACTCCCATCCTTCTGCTTGACCCCTCATCGAAGGCAGCCACCCTTCCCATCACCGCGCAACACTCTAGGAACGAGGGTGCTCCATCCGACTTTCATCCCCTCAAATTAACTTGCCTACCATCATCACACTGGTCAAAACCCAATTTTGTATGCACTTATGCTCGAAATGTATTACCTCCCCATCTCCCAAAATACAGATTCTGGGGCAGAACGAGATTTGAGTGTTCAACACATCACATACAAAACTTTGCACCTTCAGCCAAAATTCTTGGATCTTACGACACCCCCAAAAAACATAGGTGCATAATGTCTCCATCTTCTGAATGGCATCGCCAGCAGATGGGTGTGTCCTTAAGACCAAGCCAATACAAATTAGAAGGGGTCCAATTAAATCTATGTAAAATCTTAAATTGCATAAGTCGAACCCTTGCATCACT
This sequence comes from Xyrauchen texanus, assembly GCF_025860055.1. Classification (NCBI taxonomy): domain Eukaryota; kingdom Metazoa; phylum Chordata; class Actinopteri; order Cypriniformes; family Catostomidae; genus Xyrauchen; species Xyrauchen texanus. The sequence continues at coordinate 24,003,437 of NC_068315.1, forward strand.
AGATGCAGACTTGACATTTTTTAGAATCCTAGTCCACATTTCTTCCTCCAATAACAAATGTATATCTTCCTCCCATACACTTTTGAGAGAATTTAAAGCTCTGTCCCCAGACTCTAAATTAGCAAGTAGTAATAAACTGATGCCTCATGACCCTTCGCAAAAGCAGCAATCACGACCCCCAGAGTATCTGCCACTCTAGGGGGGTGCATGCTACTCCCAAAAACAGTGCAGAGCAGGTGGCGCAGCTGTAAATACTTATAAAATTTAGATCTGGGAATGCTGACTCAAATTTTCAAAAAATCTCAATACTCCACTCATTTAGGTCACAGAGTGTATTAACCCCCCCTCACAATCCAATCTGACCAGCAGAAAGGAGACTTATTAATACATCGTTTAGGATTCATCCATATGCTCGAGGCTACGTTTAAATAAATATTCAAATTAATCACTCTAGACACTTTTGTCCATATCGAGTGTAAATGCGAGACAACGGGGTGTAACTTAACTTCTCCAATTAGTTTGATAGAAGTGCTTTGCAGTGGCGAGATGGCGAGGGGCAAGAACATCCTTTTCAATACAAAACCAGGGAGTGACTCTCTCAGGTGGAAGTGACCAATGAGCCAAATGTCTGAGACCAAATTCATAATAATAAAACAAAATCTTAGGTAGGCCTAGCCCACCTTTGTCAATCGGCCTATGTAACTTATTGAAATGTTATCTGGGATGTCTACCATTCCAAATGAAGGACTTTGCTATGCTATCAAATTGCTTTAAATAAGAGAGGGGGACATCTACAAGGAGAGATTGTAGTAGGTAATTTAATTTTGGAATACAATTCATTTGAAGAACATTAACCTTCCCAATCATTGATAATGGAGCCCACATGCCCACATCACTCAAAAACCTTTTTATTAAAGGGTCAAAATGAAATCAGACAAATTTTCTGGGAATAAAATGCCCAAATACTTAAAGCCCTGTTTGGGACATTGAAAGGCACCCGGCTGAAAAGCCTTTACTGGGCAGTACGCTGTCAGAGCCAAAGCTTTGGACTTAGACAAATTAACAAATTAACCTTCTGTGGAGGCAAGGCATAGATCTAGTGGGGTCGGTGACGAACAAATGAATGAATCTGCGTAAAGTAAAATCTTATGCGCCACACCTCCTGCCGTCACCCCTGGAAAATCATCCTTCTATAAAGTAACTTAATCCAACCAATAAAAGTATTTCCGAACCCATATATTTCCAAAATCTTAAAAAGACAATCCCATTCTACCATATCAAACGCCTTTTCAGTGTCAAGTGAGAGGCAGCAACTGGAGTCTGATGTTGTCAGAAGAGCTGTGGCCCCTAATAAACCCAACCTGATTTATATGTATAAGAGATGTCATAACTTTACTTAATCAGTAAGCCAGAATTTTTTACAATTATTCAGTGAGCCGGCTGTTTATGAGTGCAGCAGATGACATTATCATTCTAATGTCCCTTAAAAATATTCCACAAAAACAAACTCCAGACAACAAGAGGCATAAACACAAAGAATGAACAGATTCATCCACAACAGTCCCGAAGCATTGTTATTCCACAAATCAAACTCCAGCCACTAGGTGGAACCAGCACAAAGAGAAACAAAACTGGCATCCCGGTTCCTCGGATGATCAAGAGCCAAACTCACTCGGAGGCTGCACAAAAAAAAAATACACCATGACTTACTCAGCCCGTCAACTTTATAAAAGACATCCTTTATGTGAGCATGTAGATATTATACGGTCAACCAGTGTCCATTCTCAATCTGGTGGGGAACTTCAGTGTAAAAACGATTTTCAGTCAATGCAAAGGTTTCTTGATGGAGAAGTGTCATTCCACAAAGAAAACTCCAGCCACTAGGCAGAGCCAACGGAAAAAGAAACAAAAATGGCGCCCATCTTCCTCAGACAATTGAGTCACTGAACAGCGAGTCAGTCCACTAATATAAGAAACATCAAATGGCTTACTCACTACAATGTATTTATGAATTAGAGAGCCTGTTTGGGACTTGTAAATACTTTGCAGCCATCCTTCATTTCTGTTCTCAGTCTGACCGGAAACATCAACGCAAATGCGATCTTCCATTGATGCAAGTGTTTCTTACATTCCTTGTACCGATCACGTTTCTGTCTTGTCGAATTCGCAAAGTCAGAGAATAAGAAAATATTATGATTCCTCCAAGAAAGCTTTCCTTTGCTCCTCGCCTGGCGCAACACGAGATTGTTATCAGATGATTTCAGAAATTTGGCCAGAATGGATCCGGGCCTGCCTCCCTCATCAGATCTGCGAGCCGGGACTCTGTAAGCTCGCTCGATTTCCATTTTATGGCCTGTTATGTCAAGCAGACTCTGGAAGAGCTAGTCAAGGAATTTCACCATATCTCTGCCTTCTTCATGCTCAGGAATTCCAACAATCCGCATGTTGTGCCTTCGGCTCATATTTTCGAAATATTCCAGTTTTTCCAAAAATGTGTTCCAAGTCTGTTTTGGATGCGGACAGATTAGCGGATAATTCCCTTTCCAATGACTCCAGATAATCGGTCCATTTCTCAACATCTGTCACTCTTGTGACCAACTCTACGTAATCGATTGACGTATTACAGCGAGATCCTCCAAGTCAGCAACAACCTTCGTCAGCATCACAGAGATGTTGGACAGTTTTCGCTGAATTTCTTCTCCCGAGGTGCCTTCTGGTGTATTGAATCTCACCGGATTTTAATATGAAAATAATTAAAAAACTAGCAAAGTGCTCAGAGCTTGTCTTTACACGTCTACTTCTCCCATGGCGTCACGTGTCCTCATGAAATAAGGTTCTTGATGAAACTTGCTGTTAGGTGAAGGATCCAATTTACTGATTAAGTTGATTGTTTCTTCAAAACCCATTAATGAAACATTATAATAAGTATCTCCAAAGTATACTTTTTTGTGTTTACACAATGTTTTTGTCACAGTTGTTTAAAATGACTTTTGAGCTGTTCACATCACTTTTTGATTGCCTGAGAGAGAGCGAGAGAGAGATGGATTACAACAATACTCATTTTCTCTTCCTTGTATTCCTGGATATCATCCTCAAATTTTGCCACCTGATTTTCTCAACCCGTATTCAAGAACCTAAATTTCACGACCTGAATAATAAAAACTTGAATCTCACAACCTGAATTATTTTAAGTGAATTCACACAAACTATTTTCAAATATTTAAAATTAACAGGTACAATTTAATATCGATAACCTAAAACTACCCCCTCTTTATTCAAGATCATGAATTCGGAGGCTTTTTCAAATTCCAGTTCTAGTGATATAAAAATGACGCCATACAACTCACACTCATGACAACATTGATTTTAAATTTCACAACTTCAATGCAGGTGGGCATGAGACCGTATGTTTTTTCCATGAATGACATAACCAACAAGCAGTTGTAGCCAATTACAAGCGCTCAAGCTGCCTACATGTCTTTGAACAAAGACGAGCGTGTCGTTAGCCAATCAGGATGCGCTTTTCTCAAAATGAGGCGGGACTTGAACGGAAATGGCACATGTGATAGCCAATCAAAGCCGTGAACAATAAGCCATCTGCCAACCGCGTTGAGCATCGCAAGTATTGCGTCGCCCACGGTGCTCTGTTGAATTCCATCGCCGTCCATTAAAGCAGCCGACTTGGAAAATACAATATCAAAGTGTGCTCCGTTTTACCAGAAGCTTGCTTGCATATCATCATGGATGACATATTCATGGAGCAAGGATACTGAGAAAGGATCTCCGTATGTGTAGCGCACGCATCTTCGACCCTGTCGTGGCTCACTGCATTGCCTGGCAAAACGGAACAATTGGTGGATAATTCTCCTCGTGACTTGAGTTGAGCATATTTCATCGCTGAAGTACATAGACACACGAATGTGGCTTCTGTCATGAGTCCGGCCGGGTGCTCCCATGTGACCAGTTTTAAAGTGGAGAACTGGAAGCAGAATCTGCGGGTCATATACCAGTGCTTTGTGTGGAGTGGCTCTGCTGAAACCAGGAAACGCAAGGTAAATAAAATACATCGGAGCCCAGTGGTGCATTGCATCGGCCCATCCTTCTCGATACTAAGTCGCAGTAGTCTCTCAAACACAAATGGACGTGTGATTCGAAACGATAGTATTTTATTTTCCTTGGAATTGTTTTTATGGAGGGATATGATTACATGTCCATCCCTGCTTGCTAGCCTTCGTGCACACAAGTGGATGGCCTGCGCAGACTCTTTATGCATCCGTTTGCACAGGGCTGGATGTGGGTCTAAACATGCTATTCTGCTGCCAGTACATTAGTCGCTTTAGGCAACCAGTGAACAGTTAAGTCTAATTGGTACGGGATGTCATTTTGCCATGACACAAGTGCCAACAAATCTCAATGATGCATGGCATCCATACATCACTTTTCCTGGGTCTAACTGATGCAAACACTAGACCTGCCAGGCCTAGAAATCATCGATTACCCAATGCACAGAGTTTTCGGTTTCACTTTTTTTATCACTACTGCATCTGTCTGTGAACCGGCAGGAGGAAGAACGGAGCCTAATGAAGCTTCTGCTTGAACTCCGTTTTTAACACTTGCATTATTATATCACTGATGATGCTTTAAAGGTCATGTAGCAGCAATGTCTCGGTGTGTATGAGCAGCACGCGGCCCTCGCGACACTGACGAACACGCTCGCGCCGACCGATGCCGAGAGACGTCGATGATGGACTGATAGGACAGTTTTTAATCACTAACTATCCTCACTTAACCCACCTCTCTCTAAAACAAACGCACAAAGGGTTATCTTGAACAAAATGTACATCATGGGTCCTTCAAATCAAAGGAAATGTCTTTACATATCTTTACAGTCATAGTCGTGGAGTTTCTCAGAGTGGGTGTGATCTCGTGATCCCTGAAAGGAAATCCAGTCTCCCGGTTTAGTTTAGGGTTGATTTTTGGGTCACACATTGATAAAACAATTTTCGTTTTATAAATATAACTTTGCTCATAGGTCGTTTGTTTTATATAGGATTAATGTAACTATTGCCTCAGCATCTGTTTAATAAGGGATTGAGTGATTCATCATCACTTTTTGGTTTGTCAACTGAGTTTTAGGTGGGATTTGCCCTAATGTTTTCTTCACTCCTTAATTGTATTGTTCTTTATCATACAATAAATTATAAAAAATGTATGTTACTTTTTTGCATTATTAATCAAATTATCTTTGTCGATAGATGTGCAACATAAATATTTCACGGTAAGCATTAACTTTACATCTCGGGGGTCTCTTTCATGGCTGTAAACGGCATAAACATCGAGGGATGGGGACATGTTTCTGCCAAAATTCAGATTGACTGTCCACCAATATGGGTTTTTCAAAGGCCGATACCGATGTCTAGAGAGCAGGATGGCCAATGGTCGATAGAAATGTGATAAACATAATACAGTTTAACAACAGCAAATAAGATGTACACATGTGAAACAAACACATAAATTATGTATTTACCAAAATTTGCATAAACATGAAAGAAAAAACCTTGACTATCCGTTGACATCTTCTAGTAGATTTTGGTACTGATTCAAGATAAAGTTAACACATTTGTTAATTGGCTAAGTGAACAGGGGCGGAGCCAGTAGTTTTTCAAAGGGGTAGTAAATTCGACACATGCATTCCAATCAACATCTTGATGTAATCCTTCCTCATGATCACCCAGCCTGTTTTCATGAGCTGAATGGGAGGCTAAACAAAAAGTAAAAATGTGACAAGACTGCTGTATACCAAACAGACTCGTGCAGCGAGTGCAAGCCAATTGTGCATCACAAGCTGGCAGTGCTTCACTTTCGGTTAATCGTGCAAGTAACCCAGTCCGAATAGACCAGTTGAGAAACACTGCTTTAACTCACACACACTCATGTCAGACCCCTTCCCCTCGCTTCTCTCTGACGTGTGTGTGTGTGGCGCGCAAGTTGACTGGTCTGACAGACAGTCAAGAAGGAAAGGAGATGCGCATGTGAGATTCTCCGTCCTGTTGCATTTTTTTCTCAATACCGTAGATAAGCAAATGTACATGTTATGATAACCGTCAATTTTCAAACCGTGGTATACCGTGAAACCGGGATATCGCTGCAACCCTACTCGTCACACTTTAGTGGTGTTTAGCCTCCCATTCGTGTGATGGAAACAGTCATGAAGGATAACATCAAGATGAAATGCAGGTGTAAAAAACTTAATATAAATAAAATAGCCTGCTCCTCTCTCACTGTTGCTGGCATGCTATGATTACCCCTATGAGTGATTTTGAAAAATGTATTACATAATATAATAAATATTCAAGATTGTGAAGAAAGTTTGTGATCAGTAATCTAATAAGCAAATTTGTGACATTAGCTGTGTCTGCCCATTTTGTACAAAAGGTCAGATTTTCTTCCATTAAAGCACTTTCACAAAATGCTTTAAATTCACATGCAGGATCATGATTATATCGTAATCATTGTGTTTTGCACAAATCTTTCACTCAAAATGTTATGCTGATAATATCATTTGTAATGAAAAATACACGATTGAATTAAAATGCAAAATGGAAAAATTTTCACAAGTGGACTCAAACTTCGGAAAATCACATGCATGCAATTTATTCTTATGGGGGCAGATTTTCTTCCATTGACCAGGAAAAAAAAAAATGGTTGCTGATCCCTGATCTAACCTTTAAGTCGCATTTACTTGTAGCCCATTTCAGAAATGTACTTGCAGATAAAGTCAGGGTCCACAGATCTGTGGAGCATAGGTGGGAATGGAGACACACTTGCCTCTCATCTGTCCTGTTGTATGCAAGAAAGGACAAGAGCAATATGAGGAGCTCTGTAAGCACTGGAGAGGTATTTTGCCAGCACTCGTGTTTGCCCCATCCCCCTGCTGCAAAACAACATAATGCCTTTGGTGGATATATTTTGCTCCAATACATAGCCTAGTCTCAATCTCAGATGACAAGCCCACAGACTGACTACAGTCTGTGTGCAAGTTCCAACACACAAAACTGAAAAGCACCAGAGAAAATCACAAGCTCCAATCTAGGGATGTACCGATCCAATACCTGGATCGGTATCGGCTCCGATACTGAAGCTTTTAGATGGATCGGGTATCGGTCCGACAAGCCTGATCCAAATCCGATACTGTGTGTTAGTCATGTTCGTTACTGTCAAGCTCAAAAAATGACATAAAAGAACCAAAAAAAACACAATTAAAGTAGTTCTTATGACTCATGCATTTTATTCAAATCTGTTAGAAGACGTGCGATAGCTCTGTGAATCACAAAAGGCTGTGTTTAATAAGTAAATATTTAGTATGCCCAGCGCCAGCACGTTGGTGAATGGCGATGCTCTGTTTACCCACACACTTGCGGCAATTTTTAGCCTTCACGCAGTGCGCAATATTTGAGCGCTACTCATGAAAAACATATCTGATGTAGATGCTCAATAGTTTGGTTCACTTATAATATGTATTTAGAATGATACTGGAGGTGCATTTTACCAGAATTTGAATAAGATGCGAATTAAACTACTGTGAACTTGCTTACAAACAGACACACAGGACTTACTGGAGAGTTCAGAATGTCAAAATAAAAGGTAAAGGTGCACAGTTGAGATATATTACTATCTATTTTACTAATAGAATATATTATTATTTGTATAAAAATGATAATAATATTTAAGTTGAATGGGTTAAAAAAAATACCTGTGTGAATGAAAAATTAGCTGATATCTTACAACTAAATTGAACAAAAAAGAGATCCGAATCCTTTAAAGTCCAGATGCAAGTTGAAAAAACTGCTACATTATCCAGTATACTAGTTAATAGTAAAGTGTTTTTTAATAAGCTATACAGTTATATTGAAATAATGTGTAGTTAGAGGTATGTGTTTCTTTACATATTTAAAACAACAACACTGGTATCGGATCAGGATATGTATCTGCTGATACTGAGATTTTTGGAATCGGATTGCAAAAGAAAAAGTGGTATCGGTGCATCCCTTATGTCAACGCCATAGTATTTTAAGTTGGCGCAAGTGAGTTATGTTTATAGTGTAGTTTGTCAAAATACACCATGATTTAAAAGGGATTCTTTGCTTTCCGGTCTTTAACAAGTCCCGAATCAGTAGATTAAAAGATAAGTTTCTGTTTGTATCTTGGCTTTTGTGTTCTCTGCACCCTTGTCATTTACTATAAATTTGGTAAATGTAATACCATATTAGTGGAAGAGACACCTTGCATATGTGTGGTCACAGTATTATTGTTATATACCATCTGTGCTGTTATTCCAATTCGCAACTCTTGATTCAGCAGTGACATCAGAACAGGCCGTCCATTCAAACAAGTCACTGTTTTCTACAGAAAACCTGCCACAACTTGTCCCCTCCGCTATGGTTACCAAAATTAAGGTAAATGCACTGAGCAGAGTGAGGAAGGAGACAAGAAAACAAACACATTGACCATGAAAGCAATGCTAATGAAGAAGTGATTGGCTAATTTGTCTTTTTCAAAACACCCTTCCATGTGTGGGTGCAAATAGGAGAGTGAATAGATATTGGTTGCTGCTGATTACAGGTGTCACTGAGCTCTTCTCGTCACTGCTCCCGAATGGATTAAGCATTGATCTTAATGATTCCTGCCCAGCTGGCTTTATGAATGTCAGGTTGAACACTCTTTTTTGCTGTGCTCAAACAGCAAGTGAACAGATCATCTGTTTCGTATTCAGATTTTTTTCATGTATTTTGATGTATGTGTGCTTGTATTCACATAAGTCTATAGTTTCACAAACTCTGGCTTTGTTTACAGCTGGTATCAACATTCATCTCAAGTCATCTGATCCCAATGTGACTAGGGTTGGGAACTGAGAACCGGTTCAGAATTGTTTCCTTTAATACCGGAACCTATTGTTTTTGATTTTAATGCGTGCATTCTATACAGAACAACATACTAGAATACTCGGAAAGCGTTTCTTGTGTTATTATTGGCGGTGCGAAACCTACAGTGTGACCAGTGAAGGCAGATACCGAATGAATGACTCTAAAGACAAAAGATTGGAAAATATACTTTGTTTTCGGTGTTGCTATTTGCTCCACACACAGTATGCATGATGCAATTTCATTATCAGCATTCTGTGCGGACTGCCCGGATTTGTCTGTGCGCATCTTCAGTGCATGCGCCTGTCGTTGACTAATAAAAGAGTATCGCAAAGCAAGTCATAGTGCGCATGTGTCGAATGCATTCATATTCGCTCAGTCAAAAAAGTATACTTTAAAAGTCAGAAAAACAAAGTATACCCATGCCTCAATAAGCAAAAAAATAGAATGTGTCCATTGTATTCGTATTTAGGGCTGGGTGATAGGCCGATGCCGATTCAGTGTTTCCCGTAGGATTTTTTTCAGCAGCTGTGCTGTTGTACACACGTCCACAAGCCCGCAACGCTGGACCCGTATTGACCGTGTTGGTCAAAGAATATAATAAAACAGGGGTATCAAACTCAATTTCAGCCTGGGCCACAGCAGGGTTTATTTGTGCTCTCAAAAGGCCCTTTGAAAATGTGGCACCTGCATTTGTAGCACCCAGGCAATTACCAATAATATTACATTTTATGTGCATTGAAATACACATTTGATAGTACAACACTGATTTTGCAGTTGTGTTGCAGATGAAAATTATGATATTAACAACAGTAACATCTGTGGAAAAAATGAACACCTGATATTTATATGGCTAAATTGAAATATTCTGACGGTGTGACTAAGTTGGGTCTTCTTTACAGATTCCTTTCATCAGGCTCCTACTAAACAAAACAACTTACATTTTCCTACAATCAGAGAGATTTTACAAGAATACATATTTTACACAGATGGTAATCTGATAGCTTATGAAAATGCACCATAGTTCTTCCATAGTTTTTACAATGATATTTGTAATAGTTCATGGTAACCATAAAACCATGCATGGCTCCTCCCTTATATGGTTTCTATATAAAGAACTATGACATTTTTATAATACAAAGTCTAAATACATTTACAAAGTTTTTCTGCCACAACTACCATAGTTGGCACAGGTAGTGTTTCTGCAGTAAATCCATGGTAGCCTTCTAATTTATGTTTTCTTTGTCAGTGCTGTTTGTTTTAAACTAGTTTCATCATGAGACATAAGAGTTTTGCAACAGACAATTCTGTACCATATTCAAACGGTTTTGCAATCCATGCAGCACATCTCACTGGTAAGATGTCTCTGAGTGGCACGTGATATTAGACACAAAAACACGCACTTGAACAAACACACTTTATTATATTTTTAAGAACAGACAAAAGAAAATGCATCAATGCTCGTGTCTTATTTGCTGTCTTGAGGAGGAACACGCATGTAAAGATCTTGCACATTTTTTTTTATGTTTCATTCGTCTGTAAACTCTTTGCAAGAATAATGTAGACTATCAAAATGCTGCAAATGATCTCCGATCATGTCAGGAGATGCTGTGAGTTTAGTTCGCTTTGTTTCCACAGACCAGTTAACATGCATTGTGAACACAACTCTGCAGATTCAGCTATATATATATATATATATATATATATATATATATATATATATATATATATATATAAGATCACATTTGGCAGCATTATTTTGGGAACTTGTATTTGGCTTATTTATTATGAATATTATTATAATCTTATAATTTTTACTTGTGTTTAGTTCTTAATTCATAGGCTATTAGTAGTTTTCCACTGGTTGTTGCAGACTGATTCTTACACGATGGCTTATGGGCTGTTGGAGACTGTAAATATTTGGGTAGGTGGTTAACTAAAGGTTTTTGATCACTTTGTTATATTATTTGTCTTAAGTTTTTTTTGTGTGTTTCAATAAATGAAGAAAATGGTTAAAGCAAAATCAATAAAGCAAAATATTCGCTGACCTTTGGTAGAGGGTTTGACTATATAATCAGATATTGCTATATTTGTAAGGCGATTATCAATAAAATGTTTTACATATCTCCCAGCCCTAGTCTGATTTCATAAAATCTTTCCCAAAGAAACATTTTACTGGATAGCAGTGATTAACACCAGCCTGCACTGAAGCTTGTCCATTTACCAGAATGCCATTAAATTAGCCATTAAAAAAATATTTATGAAGAGGCTAGGCCACATCTATTCTGCATGTTATGTTATATGCACTCCCATTTCGCCATCATTGATTATTCCAACCATTGGCCGTTTGTCATATTGATACATGCCTTGAGATGATGTGTGTTATATAGATACAGTTCCTTACCATCAGCCTATCCCTCTTGAGCTTGAACAGATATTTACAGATGAGGTGCAAGTTGGCACATGGTTCTTGACAGCAGGCTAGGGCTCTCAATTGGCAAAGAAAATAATTTAGAATTTTTAAATTAAATATTTTAGAAAATCTAATTTAATTCAAAATGTATAGTCGGCTGATTTTTAAATGGATGTTGTATCCTTAGTCCACAAGAGTGTGCAAAGAATACATAAACCATATAGCACCTTGTAATATTATTGAACTAATGTGCATAAAATAAATACATGTTTTAGTCTGTCCATATTCTCAAATGTTAAGTCAAAAGTAAAATGGGGGGGAAACACTTCAGTAGACAGTTCACATGGAAATACCACATTATTTTTTTAATTTTTTTTATTCATTACAGTTGTATGTAGGGTGGCAATATTCTAGATAGCAGTGGTATTCGGTTGAACTGTATGGTGAAGTGGCTCAGACTATGAGCCCCAGCCAGGGGCTGTTCAAACAGACAGACCACAACAGAATGGAACAGAATAGGAGTATGAATTCCTTTCCTGAAAAAGCATTTAAAAGCCCATTGCTTGATCTGTGAAAAGTGTATAAGAGAGTGAGATGCAATGTCCAAAAACCTCCAGCTACTGTAAAAGACTGTTCACACCGAACACTTTTGCATCCATCCATTTGTTTTTCTGTGTATATGCACGCTAGACTAACATCTTTGTATAGCTTTGTTTTTGTTTATTCAGCGTCTTATGCAGGAGTGATGTTTTTTTAGAATCTGTGTCTAATTAAAAAGAACTTTAAAAAGCATTGCATCTTGAGACACCTGCTTTCTGTTAAACTGTATTTGCCTAGCCTTTTGTTAGTGCAAGAATGTGATTTTGATCTGAAGTCGTCGTCAGTTCTTGGCACATACATCCAATATTTGAATGCACAGTTTTAGCATTTATGTGCATTTTAGTTTTTCTTAAATTCGATGAATATTCGAATTTCAAGTTATTATTTGACAGCCCTACAGCACAGTTTTTCATAAATTAGAAATCTTTTCAATTCTCCTGCAGTAACACTAACTGCATTGTACTAACTAGGGTAGTTGTGGTAGAAAAAGTTTCTAAATGTGTTTAGACTGCTGATTTTTCAATACAATAATGCCATAGTTCTTTATGTGGAAACCATGGTTACTAACCATGGTATTGAGGAGCCATGCATGGTTTTATGGTTACCATGAACTATTACAAATATCATTGTTAAAACTATGGAAGAACTATGGTGCATTTTCATAAGCTATCAGATTACCATCTGTGTAAAATCTGTACTCTTGTAAATCTCTCTGATTGTAGGAAAATGTAAGCTGTTTTGTTTGGCTTCAGAAATTCTAAGACAGGACTGTAGTTTTTTTTTTAGTAGGAGCCTGATGAAAGGAATCTGTAAAGAAGACCCAACTTAGTCACACAGACAGAATATTTCAATTTAGCCATATAAAAATCAGGTGTTAATTTTTTCCACAGATGTCACTGTTGTTAATATCATCTGCTTCCCAACAGCAAGATCAATGCTGTACTGTCAAATGTGTATTTCAATGCACATTTGAAATACACATATTTCATATAAAAAATAAAAATATTTGCATTGGTGGTACCAAAGCAGGTGCTGGTGCCACATTTTCAAAGGGCCATTTGAGAGCACAAATAAACCCTGATGTGGCCCAGGCTGAAATTTAGTTTGACACCCCTGTTTTATTATATTCTTTGACCAACACGCATCAATACGGGTCCAGCATTGCGGTCTTGTGGACGCGCACACAACGGCATCGCTTATGAAAAAAATCCTAGTGGAAAATCAGTCTGACACTCCCTCTGTACTCACTCGCATGCACCCCCCCCTCAGCTGATCTAATTTATTTAGCCTTATCACAGTCAAGGCAGCACAGAAGCGTTCATATACCTCATCTGCATGTGTTTGAACTGTCATCCATCCTTTATCATCAGTGCCTTCTTTTTCTCTCTCTTTTTTTTTGTTTTCTCTTTCATGTCTCTTGTGTCCCTTGATTCTCCTCATCACCCACATGCCTCCTACTACACTTGTGATCTTGGAAACGCAGCAGCAAGCCAATGATTGGTTGTTTAGTTGCTGCAGAAACTGCGAGAACCAATATGATTGGCAGCATGAAAGCTTATTAGTATAGACATGGCAAAGCCTGCGTCCTGTGGTTAGTGACCCCAAGTATCTGACATCCACAATCCTTATAGTTTTGTTCTGAATAAATAAGAGAGATTGGGATTGCGGCCCCCTTATGATGCATTGTTGGGTACATGGTGATAAAGTTCAGTTACAAAAATACTGCTTCGATTTGATAATTCTCCAAGAACTAATGGCTTCCAAACTACCTTGAAAATTAAAATCATGGGTTTGTATTTGGGGCTTTTTGAGATTTGTGTTCATCAAGGTCTGGGCGTTGGTTTAACCTAACTATAGCACCGTTCTTCTCATCAGAGATACAAAGTACCTGAATTCTTGAATGTGACGGCAACAAACGATAATGAAAAACGATAATTTTTTTTTTACATTTCACTAATCAAAGCCTAGTAACAACTATACACAAATGTTCCAAAGTAGGCCTCATTTTGCTTTGAATCCAGGGCAGCCAATAGCACCCAACTCTTAGGTGTAAGAGCACGTTCGTACATGACCTATTCTCACAACAAAAAAATAGAGAGCATCTGAATGAAATGTAACCAATTTCTGTTTCATTCAGGTGGACTATATTTATCTTGATATAACACTTGTGGCACACAAACCAAAAATGCAAGCAGTTCGGCAAAGTTATAGACACAAATAGCTAACTAAATCACAGTCTTGAAATCAGCCGGTTAAGATGTCTTTGCTGGCTAGTGGTTACATAGCCCTGATGTAATGGAAATGGGCAATGAGGCTGCATAGCCGCTAGTTATCTGGCTTATGTAGGATGAAATCCTAAGTATACTTAAAAGGTAGTTTACCCTCTGGAGTTTACTTGTTAACAAACAAGTTATATTTCAGAATCAGAATGAGCTTTATTGCCAAGTATGCTTACACATACAAGAAATTTGTCTTTGTGACAGAAGCTTCCAGTGCACAAACAATACAGCAACAAGACATAGATGATAATAATAATAAAATAAAAAGTGGATAGAAAATAAAGTATATATACAAATACACAATAAGACTTTTTTTTAATTTATTTATATATATATATATATAAAAAAAGTGTTATTGTGTATATATATGTATATATATATATATATATATATATATATATATATATATATATATATATATATATATATATATATATATATATATATGGAGTGGTAGTGGTCTAAGCACATAACTGGTAATCAGAAGAACCCTGGTTCAAGCCCCACAGCAACCACCATTGTGTCCTTGAGCAAGGCACTTAACTCCAGGTTGCTCCAGGGGGATTGTCCCTGCAACAAGGCTCTGTAAGTCCCCAGGGCTCTGTAAGTCGCTTTGGATAAAAGCGTCTGCCAAATGCATAAATGTATGTATATATATATATATATACAGTGAATCCAAAAGTATTCACAGTGCTTCAATTTTTGCACATTTTGTTATGTTACAGCCTTATTACAAAATGGATTAAATTCATTAATTTCCTCAAAATTCTACAAACAATACCCCATAATGACAACGTGAAAGTTTGTCTGAAACTTTGCAAATGTATTAGAAATAAAAAAAATCACATGTGCGTAAGTATTCACAGCCTTTGCCATGACTCAAAGGTTTCCACTGATCATCCTTGAGATGTTTCTACAACTTGATTGGAGTCCACCTGCGGTAAATTCAGTTGATTGGACATGATTTGGAAATGCACACACCTGTCTATATAAGGTCCCACAGTTAACAGTGGATGTCAGAGCACAAACCAAGCAATGAAGTCCAAGGAATTGTCTGTAGACCTCAGAGACAGGATTGTATCGAGGCACCAATAATCCTCTTGGCAGTCCAAACTGTCCTTTTGTAGTCTTCTGATATCCGATTTCGTAGCTGCCCCAAATCAGACCATTACTGAAGTGCAGAGGACATACTAAATTACTGCTGAGTAGAACTGTATCCGCAGCACCTGTGGCAGGTAGAACTTCCTCAGCTGGCAAAGGAAGTACAACCTCTGCTGGCCCTTTGTGGTCCTAGAGTCAATGTGGGTCTCCCACTTCATGTCCTGTGAGATGGTAGAGCCCAGGAACCTGAATGACTCAAATACTGCCACTGTGCTGTTTAGAATGGTGAGGGTGGTCAATGTTGGGGTGTTCCTCCCTAAAATCTACAATCATCTCCACCGTTTTGAGCGTGTTCAGCTCCAGGTTGTTTTGACCACCAGTGAGTCAGCCGTTCAACCTCCCTTCTGTATACAGACTCATCGTCATCTTGGATGAGGCCGATGAAAGTAGTGTCGTCTGCAAACTTCAGGAGCTATACAGAGGGGCCTTGGCTGTTCAGTCATTTGTGTACAGGGAGAAGAGTAGTGGAGAGGCCACACATCCGTGGGGGAGGAACCAGTGCTGATTGTACATGTGCTGGAAGAGAATTTTCCCAGTTTCACTAGTTGCTGCCTGGCCATCAGAAAGCTGGTGATCCACTGACAGATAGACGTGGGAACAGATAGTTGGTGTAATTTAGTCTGGAGAATAACTGGGATGATTGTGTTGAAAGCCTCCACAAAAGGGATCCTTGCATTTATCCCTGGTCTGTCCAGATGTTGCAGGATATGATGAAATCCCATGTTGACTGCATCAACCACAGACCTCTTTGCTCTAAGCAAATTGAAGGGGATCTAGAAAGGGTCCAGTGATGTCCTTCAGATGGGCCAACACCAGTCTCTCAAATAACTTCATGACCACAGATGTCAAAGCGACATGTCTGTAGTCATTAAGTGTGATTTTGGGTTTCTTTGGGACAGGAATGATGATTGAGCATACATTCATTCTTGAGGTCCAACAAACATATGGAATGCATTCCTTCCCCCATTAATGGTATGAATTGTATATTGTGATAAATATCAATGTCGAATAATATAGAAAAAAATATTGTGCTTTAATATTTTAGGCCATATCTCCAAAGCCCTGAATCCAAACCTCTGAAATATTCCACAATGTGAAGTTTTAATGAACTCATATGTATCTTGTTAACAAGTTGTTATTATTAACAGTAATTCATTAACTCTAACTCAAAATATAATTAATTCATACAAAACTTAGCCTTATTGTATTAAAATACAGAATATTTTAAGAGGAACATGCCAATACTTGCATTTCTTAAGTGCATTAGGCCAATTTGAATTATATTTCAACAGTAGGCTACATGCACATTTCATTTGGAATCATTCATGTGTGTTTTGCGGCGTTAACGATAAATCAGTTGATTGTCTAAGACAATCAGTTATTATGAAAATCTATGAATATTGACATCCCTAGTAAAGAATTGAATGATTCGGGTTTGATTCCGATTCTCTTAGCAGTTTCTTAACAGTTCCATTTGTGATTCTTTTAGTACTTTTTAGGAAACAGTATTTAGAAATAAGAAATGTAATTCTTATTGGATTTACTGCCCTCAGCAGACCGTTACCAAACGATTAGATCACTTAATAGTTTAATGGTTCATTTAGATAATGCAAATGGTGTTTACACGGACTGACTTCTTTTATAAGCGGTTTTATTCATACAGTTTTTATTTATATAAAATACTAATAATAGTAACAAATAATATAATATATTTAACTTTCACATTGTCATATTAACAACCATCCAGTAATTACTCTGATTTAATTCTCACAATTTTTCATAGCTGCATATACTGTAACAGAGAAACAATTAATGGTTTGTGTAAAGTCGGGCATGGTGAAATGAATGACTAAACTTGATTCACAAAATACAAATTTATTCGCTAGGAAATGTATGTTTTGCGGTGTAGATTCAAAAGATCCGACTCCTAAGAGTCGACTCATTGTTTCAGGAATCGGGCTACACTGTTTACGCTGTGTCACTGAATTGTAGTGCAGGAAACGGTGGTTGTGTCCGAAGGAAGAATACATGTTTGAGAACTGCTAACAGAACCGAAAATCATCAAAATCATTCAGTTTGTGTATCTTTTTATTTTTTAACTGAATAATTTCTGAATAAGAACCAGTTATTGTTTCCCATTCAATCCTAGTTGCAACAGTCGAAGACGCCTACATAGACCAATAATTGCAAAATGGTAGTAAGAGAACTTTCTTCATCTCCCCCCTCCTTGCTTTCCAGTTTGATTTGTCAAGTACTCGAGTAGGAAATGCACAGTTTGGGTGGGATGACAATGCAGCTTTGTTGCGGGTCATGCAGGATTGAACCATTGAGAGAGATAAACGGCTGGGCTCTTCCTCCCTTGATGCCTGTTTTAGTGAGTCAGCATCAGTGTCTCGCTTCCGCAGCATGACTGTGTGGCTAACAGTTGAGCCCTTCTCTAAGGCCTGGTCAGAGTTTGATGTCATCTTCCCCACAGTCCAGTCACACATTGAATGAGCTCATTTTTAGAGAGGATGGAGACCTAGTTCTTTGCTGTTCCCATTTGGAATGCACAAGTTTGGTTGTTTAAGCAGTGATTGGATGACTTAATGGGTCGATGGAAACCCCCCCCTCCCCCGGAGGAAAAAGCATTATTGCTTGGTGGGAAAGAGAGGAAATGGAGATTGGGATAGTTAAAAATGTCAAAGAATAATGGAAGAGGGCTTTTGTAGATGCAAAGGAACTGAAAGATCTTATTGTATAGAGAGTCAGGAGGTACTGGCGTACTGCATATTTCGCTAAAGAGCTGCACAATTTATTAAAAAAATTGGAATATCACTTCCCTTGATATTGTAATCATGATTATTAATAAGGAATTATAGAAGTTACATTAAATACTTAAGAGTAAGCATCTGCCATCAGACCGTTTCAACTTGTGCATCCGAATTGGTTACTGATAGGACTATAGAGGAATTAAAGCATCTCAGATTCGCACATCTGATGCTTCATTGCCAAACCGACATGTCTGGGATTGGCTAGAATACTCAACCACTGCAAAAAGTTCTTGTATACAGAAACCTTTCAATTCGACTTAAACAAAAGTAGACTTAAATAGAATGATGTCATTATCAGTTTTCACAATTTCTTAATCGCTTCAGACACAATTGTAATCTTCGATTAATGGTGCATCCCAACTGTGCGTAATACATTGCTGACTGCCTACAATTCTTAAATGTATTGTTAAACAGTACGTAACATGGAACAATTTACATTTCAAACGGCATTATGCATCAGTTATTTCTTTTCCTCTAATCCAGAGGTCTTCATGTATTTGTCCATATTTACAGCTTACAGTGGGTCCCTGTGTCCATTGCTTGGTGGCATACAACAGCTGTGATTATCTTCAGCACTCATGCTTAAGTGATATATTGCTCAAGCACCTGGTCTCATGACATTGCATGTTTAATTCAGCTTGTGGTGTCCAATGAGTGTCTTGTAAATAAAATTGGTTATTTTATTATATTTGTATGCCATTTTGTGTAAACAAGGTTATAACTTTTGGCAATCTGCTGAACAAAGAACGAATCGAGGAAGAAATGTTGGATCGTGAGACTAATAATACTCCTGGTTCATTTATTACATAAAAAATAGAAGTTGAGCACATTGCATTGTGAAATATTGCAGTTTCTCATGCAGTAGGCTCTGTTTTTGACAAATGGCACATTTTGGCACAAATGTAGAATGTAAACTGGATATTCCATACAGAAAATACAGGAAATTTGGCATATTGCAAAAAATATTATAAGTAGTTTGGTAGAATGCAATCCAGTGCATAGCCAGGGTCTTTTGTTCGGAGAGTTTAGGCGTGGCACAGCTGTTCAGCTCATAGCATGGATCTGGGGCAAGATATTCAGCAATAGAATTAACTGCAAGTGGAGTGTTTCATTAACGGTCCATATCATGATATCATCAGTAACATTCAATATCATATTCCTAAAATACTTAATGACATTAGCTTTTATCGCAGCTTGCCAAAATCTAAAATAGCCCTGTCATGCCCTAGTGGTCTAAAAAAAGATATTTTGGGAGCACTGTTGTGTGTGCTTGTGTACACATGTGTATCTTTACAATGCGTCATATGTTTGCCAAGTTCACCTTACCACAGGCCTTTCTCCCTCTGTGTCTCAGATCAAATTACTCTTATGGAGAACAAAACAAGGCCTTTCCCTTCTTTCTCTCTCCACATCTGTAGGGTTATCTAGTTTATTTCCTGCATTGATTCTGTCCTATATCTTTTTTTTTTTTAAATGGAAAAAAAGATAATGTTTTGGTTGATAATGGCAGATTAGCATTAACACCGCCAACTCTTATGTTCTATTTTTGTTAAAGCTTTTCTCCTTTATTATTATGAATATTTTATTTGTATATTTTCTTCCATGTAAATCCAGCTCACCAGACTTTAGGCCATGGCGTGTTTGGGAAACAATCACTTTTCATGGAAACGCTAGGTAATGGAAATGCAAAACAAAGAAATGCTCCAGTTCTTTCTGTGTTCTCAATAGCACCTGTCATTTAGCGCTCCATTTCCTGCAGTAGAACTATTTTTCGGAGTTGTCTGCAGGGTGGCATGTCACAGGGGAATAGTGGATGGGCAAGGTGCGATGGAATGGGGTCTCTACAAAAATAGCTAGTCTGGAGGTAAAAAGCAGGGCCAACCGTTAAACACTGGAACTTTGTAGTGATCTAATTCTATGTTTAAAGCAAGTGTATTCATCACTGTATTAATCAATGAAATGTATGATTATGGTATTGGGATGGGTTTTAATTAGGGGTTTGTCATTCAGCAACCTACTTGTTGAATAGTCAAGGAATTTTCTTTGGTTCTGATATTTAAGACAAGGTGGTAATGTTGAGATTAAGGTAGGTTTAATATATTTTATGGTAATTATTAGGAATTTAACATTATATTTTCATAATTTAGGGTGTTAAATCAAGTATTTCGAAAGCACAAATGACTCAAAGCACAGCTGAAATTTAAGCACTAAAGTAAAATTTTTGTCTGTTATTTTAGTGGATTACCTGTATTAACCTGAGCTGCAGATGTTATTGTTTTTCGAAATTGTCTGTTCATATTGATATCAGACACACTGAAGATGATCCATGAAGGTATCCTGCTTGTGTATATGTATCTGCTTTTTTTAATTTGTATGATTCCAAACCTCTGCAAAGATGCTGCAAGAGCCTATTTGTCAAATACTTCAATATTTACAGTATTTGTTTGTTAAAATATATCATAATATATGATTGTCCCTTTAAATGTGAATATTTACACATTTATTACACTTACTAATTTACTACATTTTGTTATGTTTATTTCTATGCTTTTGTACGATTTACATGGAGTTTACATTTGATATGTATAACAAGCGCTAAATTGGTACTGTCTCTTTAAGAGAACTGGCAGCTCAGCATGCAGATTTTTACAGTTGAATGATTTATCCCTCTTCCGTGTAATGTATGATTAGAATTGATGTTTCTTTTTTATGTTTTTGATCAACTGACCGTAAATAACAAAGTATATATTAAAGGGAAAGTTCACCCAATAATGAAAATTCTCTCATTATTTACTAACACTCATGATATCTCAGGTGTGTATGACTTTCTTTCTTCACCAGAACACATTTGAAGAAAAACAGAAAAATAACTTGGCTCTGTAGGTCCTAAAAATGCAAGTGAAAGGAGATTTCTCTTTTGATGCTTCAAAAATCACTAAGTCATTGTAAACTTAATCAATACGACACCAGCTGTTAAAGTGACACGGTCGCTTTAAAAGTCTAAAGCATGCTTCCGGTTGGAAGCAGTACGCTCATGTGACGTAATTGCATTGGCATTTGCGTCACAGCCAGAAGAGCAGTGTTGTTTAAAAGTGAAGAAGAATGCTGTACAGAAGCTTTATTTATTTTGGTTTATATTTGTATTTATCAGTTTCTTTACTCACAATGGTGCATTTGTGTGCTCATCCTGGATGTCTCAACAGAGTGGAGAATATGAGATTACATCTGTATCCATGACAACACGAATACATCACTCGAGAGACCGCTTTGACTCCACCCTCTCGTGAAGCGTTGTATTATAGCTAAAAATCCACAAGCTCTTGAGTTTTGCAACACTTATCTTCCAACATACTGTAGTCATGATTTTAATATAGAGAATGTTGCGAAAACAGTCCGCTGAAAAGTTTAACCAAAATCAGAGTTGCCGTCGTTAAATGCAATGTAAATGTAACTGTGGCATATCATGGTTCAACTAAAGCGATGGTGACACCGCGATCGATGACAACTCTGGTCACATTGCAGCCAAATAAGTTCAATTTCCTTCAGAATGTGTGCTCACAAGACACAACAGGCAATAAAGACTAGGCTGAATCCAGCTTCTTAATCTCCAGGTTCTTATTCTAAAGGATTACGGTGCTTTACCACTACACAACTCAATCACTGGCAAGTTAAATGGGAACATTTACTAGCCAGTGGCCGATAACGCAAAATTAGGTCACGTATGCGAATGATTTACTCACAATGTTAGAGGGCTGGTCATGTGCAAACATCCTCAAGAAAGGGTATTCACTCTTGAGTCCTCTTAAAATGAACCTCACTAAAGGCCCAATCTCAACAAGAATGATAACTATATGATAAGTATAAAGATGACATATTAGTGTTTACACCAACACATGATACATTTGTTTATTCAGTTACAACGAAATGAAAAGAAAAATAGATGTATACAACTTCAAAGGAAACAAGACAATGTTGTCAACATTAGTGCTAGGAGACCTGAGGTTATTTTATGCAACCAGCTTGCGTTAGCTTTTCGTTGTCTTATCTCCGTTAATACTGAACAATTCTGAAGAACAATGCTGAAGAAACATTGCCGGTTCATGTGCAGGAGTTTCCCCTTTTTTATGTATGTAATAAGTGGCGATGCAGTGCTGGAATGTGTTATTTTGAAGATGAGTGCACTTTGCGACTTGAGCCCTTAAAAGTTGGATGGATTTTTTTTTTACAAATATTTTAGCTGAAAAAAAAAAAAAGCTATGAAATTGATCCCAACGATATCTTTCCTCCGGTGTTGTTAATGTTATAGGAGTTGACAGTGGCCTTTTAATACAAAGAAAGGCCAACTTTCATCCACTCTTTTGGCCACAAAAACCCAGTGTTATGAGGTTACTTTAGATTTGGATAGTAACTTTTAGCAATGCATATTTACACAATTGTGCCATTAGTGAATCTAGAGGACTTTAAATTTAACATGCTCCGTTTATTAGCCTCATGTGCTTTGAGAGTGTAACACTACAAAGAACAGTAAGCACAGTGAGCATCGCGTTGTTGCAGAAATGATCCTCCCCTCCCTCTCTTCATCGTTGCCCCACCTCTTAGGGCTGTCCTTCAGCCAGGCTCACAATGGGAGTGGGCTGTAGATTGGAGAGGCACTACTTTGAGCCTCTTTTGGGATGTGGATGATGAGGCACACCTGATGTTAGTGGAGCCTCATCGACACTGCCATAGAGATGCAGAGCTCTCCTCTCCTCAGGATGCTAGCTTCTATCTCCTTGCGCATAGATACAATGCGGGACCGCACCCCGGCATAAATTAAACTCAGTGCCGGGGATTGGAGCACACTTTGCACCTGAAGGGTCAGGATGTTGGGCTGCTGTTCCCCATAAGTGACGAGGCCCAGGAAAGCAGGGCCGCTCCTCGGAACCACGAGAGCAGCGTTTTGTGCCCGCCAGAGCACTAGTGCATACTGAGGATGCCAGACTGTCCTTTATTTTGGACACTAATTTCCCCATGGACACTTTATTCCCTTTTTTGGAAATTTTTACAGTATGTTTTATGGAGTTCCCAATAAACTCCTCTCCGAGGCCCGATGCCACATTCTTGCTCACCCCACCTCAGCAGGAAGAATATTTATTTATTTTATTAAATCACAGCTTTTGCGGTTTGATGTTCATTTTACGTCATATTTTGATTTTATTTTGATTTAATCGTTCATCTCTAATTCTAGTTTTGAATGTCACTGTGTTATGTGACTCCACCCATAGAGAGTTGAGCAATGTTACTAAACACCTATATCTCTTTCTTTCTATTCCTCTGTCACTTTCTTAGGCAAAGTCATGTTTATGTCATATGTGTGGAGCACACTTAAATCGACTTCACTCCTGTCTCCATTGTGTGTTCTTCGGCTGTTTCAGCAAGAAACACATCCATGAGCACGCCAAAAACAAGAGACACAACCTAGGTAAGATGCACACAGACATTCTTCACAAAGACCAAATCTAGCTCAATCTTATTTATATACATTCCTCCTAAGCATCTACGAGAAGACACCCACACAAGACGGACGTCATTAGCAAAAGATGGAATACACAAGCACGACTCTTCAAAAGACATGCGCACAATGTGCAAAACACAATCACGACTATTACGAAAACACAGAGTCATGTTAACACAATCAGAGTGGGTTTATTAAATGCTTTGTAAGAAAGTGAACACACTCTCTTAAAGGTGAAGAATATAGAGCATGTTTGAGCTTGGCATAAATCTTTTCATATAAGGCAGAATCCATCTACCGTAATTTCCGGACTATAAGCCGCAACTTTTTTCCCACGCTTTGAACCTCGCGGCTTATACAATGACGCGGCTAATATATGGATTTTTCCCGCTTTCAAATTTTATAAAAAAAAAAAAAAAAACAACATTCTGTGACGTGCTCAGTTTTTTGGCAGCTTGAAGCTTTCATTAGACCAATGAAATTGCCGAACGGGTTAAGGTCAAAACAACTTTTTTTGTTTACTGTTTAGATTTAATCGAGCGCGCTCAAACTTCCCATCATTCTGATTATGGTAGTAATTTTGTCACCCTCACCATGGCAAAGACATGGAGAAATGCATATGATGCAGCTTTCAAGTTGAAGGCGATTGATCTGGCTGTTGGAAAAGGAAATAGAGCTGCTGCACGGGAGCTTGGTCTTAATGAGTCGATGATAAGACACTGGAAACAGCAGCGTGAGGAATTGACTCAGTGCAAAAAGACAACTAAATCTGAGGCTATTTAACTCCGACACCGAAGGAGATGACTTCAGTGGTTTCAGTGCACAGGACGAGGAAGATGGTGACCAATGACTTTATTGGTAGGCTACCGTTTACTGCAAATGTTTTATTACAAGCCGTGTGTGGCAGCGGGGGCGTGGTCAAGCGCCCGTCCGGGAGAGAAAAGCTGTAAGGGCGCTTACACCTGCGCTAAATTATGTCTAACACCGGTGTCTAATTTCAAGTGCCCTGCTTCACGTGTCCTTCTTGGGAAAACTGTCACACGGGCACCAGTGTGACAGTTTTCAGCAGGGCACTTGACGTTCCAGGTAAGGCTTTTAATGGCCACAGCAATGTTTACAATCAATTTTATAAAGTTTCTCAATTCTTCTATGCGCCAACACTAGACTGACGTGTGTCACTCTCTCAGCTCTGTGGCTGCTGCATTTTATGCCGCTCTCCCCATGCTTACTGAAATTAGACACCGGTGTTAGACATAATTTAGCTCAGGTGTAAGCGCCTTACCGCTTTCTCTCCGGACGGGCGCTTGACCACACCCCGCTGCCACACCGTGTTTCGTTAAAGCCTGAGTAAAGTTCATTTGTTTCAATGTACCGGTAGGCACCTGCGGCTTATAGACAGGTGCGGCTTATTTATGTTCAAAATAATATTTGATTTAAAAATCAGTGGGTGCGGCTTATATTCAGGTGCGCTCAATAGTCCGGAAATTACGGTATTTGAAATCTGTAACATTAAAACCTAGTTTAAAGGAATGGTACGCCCAAAAAGGAAAACACTATCATCATTTACTTACCCTTCATTCCTTCCAAGTATTTTCATTCTTCAATGAAGCACAAAATATGATTTTTGGCAGAATGCTCAAGCCATTCTTTTCCAAGCAATCTTATAGGTGCTTGTGAGTAATTAAAAAAAGTAGATTTTTGATGATCTTGCCAGGTTTGACAACGTTTTCTGCAAACGCTAATGGCTTCCATGTATGGCAGGTGTCCAAACGTTTCGGATGGGAGCCTAATGCAGAATAAAATAAGGTGCCACGGGCCGCATTGCTGTAATAATAAAAAAAAAAAATCTAGAAGCAACTAGATTGCAACTACGCATAATCTTTATATTGTACGCTAAATATTATGCAAGTTTTAATAATAATTTATGCTCTATGGTATGCTTGTAGGCCCTACATGTAAATAAAGATTTGAGTATTTCATTCACAAAGAACTCTTATAAAGGAACAGTGATGAGACTTATACAAAATATTATACTAATTTATTCATATTTTTGTCTTTTTGACGTCCATTCAGTGGCACTGCAAAGCAAATATAGAGCTGCTATAAGTGTTTGCTGTGACCCATCACAATAATAAGAATCTGATTACATTTTATCACTTCATGAAGTGATGCAAGAAATTACTCTATTTTTCATGGAGTTACTCTTTATAGCTATACAATTATAACTTCTATTCTGTTGTTACTTGCGTTACAAATACAATTTAAATTATCAAAATAATTGCGCTTCATTGTATTTTGTAGATGTGCATGTGCTACGCCCGTTTCACACATACTCCGTGTGCGGTACAGGAGCAGCACGCACTATAGTGCTTTCACATATGCTGCGTTTGCAGTGCGCTACTGAGCCGCAGTTTCTGTGTGCCACAAAATCAAAAATGTGTAAGTCATTTTGATTTTAAATCCAAACGTTAACTTTGACATTATGACATTGAAACCGTATGAAAATTATTATCATCATCATCAACAATACTCATTGTGATTCTTTGTTTTACATGTAGTTCGAGTTGTTGACAGAAGAAAAGCTATCGCGCTATATCTGTTGCTAAGAAGGAGAAGAATGAGACGCATTTGGGTTCACTATCTTTTTTAGGGTAAAAAAAAATCATATATGATGGCATTTTGCAACGTTTGGGACTATAATCATACTTTTTTGTTTTTCTTGACCCTGTAATTTAGTAACTGTAGAACACATTAACTGAAATTATGCGTATTTGATGAAATTATTAGTTTCTTTTCAATCTATGTCTATTTTAATGTGAACAATGCGCTGCCACTTTAATTCAGTGCGGTGCAGCACAGCAAAAATAGACTCTGTGCGGAAACTATCGCTACACTGCTGTATACGCACCGCAGCTGGAACGCTTCGACGGACTGCATCCACGTGCAGTGTAAAAGCTCTAACCTGTTAACATGGGTACGGAAAAAAATACGCACCGCATACACACTGCAAACTATGTATGTGTGAAACGGGCGTTAAGCGCTCTCCTCTACTGTACAGTACAGTATGTCCTCACTCAAATGGCACTGGAAAGCCTGTGAAAGTGTTCTTGTTTCAACAAAATATCAGAACAAACCAATGAATTGCTGTATACTTCCCATTGCTACAGAGGATGTTCTAGAAGAGTATGCACGGTTTGCATGTCTCTGTGCATGCTCAATAAACGGTTCAGCCGCTCGCACAACAGCAGCTCTACTTGGTTGTATGATCTGAGGTATCGGGACATTGTTACAAGAACAAGTACATGAGAAAAGTATCTAACCTGATGTCAGTCTTTTAATAAATGCATAATTCTTTCTGTGGGGCGCTTCATCCATGGAATTAAGGAGTATTCCAAACTCCTGTTGAGCTCTGCCAGTGGATGAAGCTGGTGACGACACAGAATGCACTAGCGGAGATGATGCACTGTGAATAGTGGCTGCACGTTATGGCGAGATAATTTCTCCATAGCGGTCCTAATTCTGTTCTATTTCTAAAGTCTCTGGCGGACTGTATCAGAGCTGTCGGAGGGCCGCGGATGGCCCGCGGGCCGGACTTTGGACACCCCTAATGTATGGTGACAAATCGCAACAAGCAGGAGTTTAGATCCTGGGGGTGATGGTACATGCATGTACAATCCCCCATTATTTATACCATGATCAATGGAAATATGTCAAAGCTTCACACTGCAACCCCTCCAATGTTCAAGCCAAATCAACGTCCTTGGCGACAAGCCAAGGAAAAAATTAACTTTTAAATCTGTTGTTGTGAATCATCTGTACATGAATAACACATCACTAAGCAGTTTTCTATATTTTTCCTAATAATTTTTGTCTTTGGTTGATGTTGATAAAGGATAATACAGCTTAAACTTAACATGTTGTTTTTGCTTGTGCTTATTCTTGAAACAATACAATTTTGACAACTGAATCTTTTTGTTTTGAATTTAGTGACACAAACCTCATATTCCTTATTTCTATGGGCATTTATTAAAGTGCTGTTCTTGTTGGTTAAATTGTTGGTTAAATAGAAATACAATTGATTAAGTTCAACTCATTTTGTAACTGATGGCTTTTAGAGCTATTTAGGGTTAAATTAATTCCATAATCCTGTCTGGTGCCCCAATTCAGTTTATATTGCTCAATTGAATTTTTTTTCCTTTTGTAACGGCATAAACACCACCATTACAAAAAGCATAAACGTGTAGTTCTGCTCTCACTCCCAAGCAAGAGACATTAAGTTCACCAATCTGGCCATAGATGTCTGGATGGGGTGTCTTTGATATCTCCCAGCTCCTTGTTGCATCAGTGCCATGTAATTATCTCCTCTGTTTTAATGAGGAGTGGTGCCACCCTCCAACAACAAAACGCAAACAGATGGGTATGTGGGTAATTACAGTATGCAAGGGGATAATAGTCCCTGACTTTGTGTGTGAATGTGACTTGCACTGTTTATTTCCAGCGGTAGCTTATAGTTTATCACCCACCTATTTCATAGAGGTTATTTGGAAATACCATAAACCTAAATTGAATTACTTCCCACATTTTGGGGTGGAGCTTGTATCTTTAACCACTGACTAGAACGATTTCCTTGTATAGTAAAAGATAGAGAACCACCAGAGATGGATAGATAGATAGATGATAGGGGTTGGTAGAGAAAAGTACATGTACCACATTACATTTAAAGGTGTGTTCGTATTGCTATAAATACAAAGATGTTTGATCCATGGCAACAATGGTGCGCTTATGATGTTCTATCTTGACACATCCATGCTTTTAGAATTTTCTTCTTAAAAACACATAAAATGTATGCTCAAGTGTGCCAAGTTCTTTGGTGTTATTCTGTAATATGCTAAATATTCATAATGAGGTGCAAGTTCTTTCTTTCTTTTACAAAATTGACAGCCTTTGTCATAAATGGACCGGGCAGTGAATAGAGAAGCTAAATTTCACACTCCAAGTGAGCTTTGTAAAAGAGGACATGGCTGTACTAACATAGTGTGTTGCTCCCAAGCTTGAATTTATAACAATAAATTATGTGTTTGTTGTCTTGATGTCATTTTGTTCAAATCCAGGTCCCTTGCAGCTGATCCACTATAATTTTTTGCACTGCAGGTCATGATTTATCACTAGTCACGTTCAAGGCATCATGGGACTTCCCCAGATTCACCATTACTGAGAGGCCAAACCGATAGCTCTAGACTTTCTGCATTCCCAGGTGGCACTGAGACATCACTCAGTCTTAACACTGAGCTCAACTCCATTCCCCTGTGTGTGTTGAGTTCCCCTCGGAGTTTGATTGAACATTTAATTAGTTTAGCCTCCGTACATGGGATATCTGTGAAATGAGAGTGCCACTCCCGAGGAGGAAAACTGGGATTGTTCTCCAAAGACAGACAGCGAGTAATTAAGGCTGAATCATCTGGCTATAATTTCAGACTCCTTTTGTGCGTCTCTGTGGTTATCATTTATTTATATTGCATTTTGTTTTCTGTCACTTATTTACTGTAGCTTTTTGGTCTGCTCACACTTGTCAGGCTTGATCTCAATGTTCTTTCCTCTTTTCCCTGTGCCGGTTGGCTTTTACGTGCATCATACAGGCACACCTGATTTTCTTATACAAGCTTCTCTATTTTTTGCGTCAGATAAATACTGTATAAATCCCTTTGCCAGCACAGGAAAAGCTTTTATCTGAAGGTTGATCAGTAACAGTGTTTTACTCTTTGACTGTTTTAGTAAAATCAAAAGAAGCCCCAGTTAAGCCCAGTATGAACTAACTTTAAATTTTTTTAGCCACTTGTTTCTTAACATAAAGCAGCACCTACGGTAAAATTACTGTAACACAGCCTCTCGTGGCTTATTGCTTTATGAAATGCCAGCAACAGCAATATAAGGCAGCAGTGCTTAATGAATAGTTTATTATTGATAGTAATTTGAATAAATGGTTCTTCTGTAGACTTTTTACTGTTGCCAAACAACGTTACAACTCCGCACATTAAATTCAGAATGTGAGGTCATAAATGTGTTTGTCAGAATTTTACATCTTAGAATGTAACTCCTCAGAATTAAAGGAATATTCCACGTTCAATACAAGTTAAGCTCAATCGACAGCATTTGTGTCATAAAATTGATTACCACAAAAAATTATTTAGACTCGTCCCAATTTACCAAATTGATAAATTTAGCCAATTTTTGATGGTTTAAAAAAGTAATGAGTTGAGAAATGTGAAGCTTATAATTTTATAAAAGCACTTCAATTAATTTTGCTATTAAAACGAATTTATTATTTGAGCTGTAAACCTATGTAAATCATGATTATTTTTTTTTTCAGTCATTTTATGGGTTTAGTGTTTATGACATTACATTGTCATGGCAACAAAGTAGTAAAATTGGCTATAAATTTACACGGAAAAATTTAGTAAGTGATTTTATCACAGTAAAATCATGTTAACAGGCATTATATCTTGTAACTAAACTTTTGAAACTGAGTAATTTAAAGTTCAAAAATGAGCCCCCATTCACATCCATTCTAAGTGCCTCACTGGAACCCAGATTTTTGCTTTTTTTAAAGAAAAGGAGGGGCAAGTCCAAATAAATTTTTGTGACAAATCAATATTTCCATCAATATCCATGTGCCATGCCATCCCAGATGTGTATGAATATCTTTCTTCTGCATAACTGAAATGATTTTTTTATTTTAAATAATTCCTCAGCTCTGTTGGTCCATACAATGCAACTGAATAGGTGCCAAAAGTTAATCCATGAGACTCCAGTGTATGATAGGTGTGGGTAAGAAACCGATAAATATTTAAGACCTTTTTTTACTGTAAATTCTCCTCCCTGATCAGACAATCTCCACTTTAACATTCACCTACTTCTGTTTTTGGTGATTCACTTTCTTCAAGCACATCGCCCCCTATTGGACAGGAGGCAAAAAAGGACTTTTTCTCACACACACATGTATCACTTCTGAAGATATGATTTAAAACACTAAAGTCTTATGGATTACTTTTATGATGACTTTTATGTGCTTTTTGGAGTGTCAAAATGTTGGCACCCATTCACTTGCATTGTGTGTATCTTAAAGAGCTGAAATATTCTAAAACTCACAATTTGTCTTGTGCAGAAGAAAGTCATCCTTATGCCATCCCAGATGTGTATGAGTAAATGATGAGAACATTTTCATTTTTGGGTAAATTATCCCTTTAACTTGTATTGAACATGGAATACTCCTTTAAGAGTTGTAACAGCATTTTAAGAGGCAATTTCATGGACATCAGATACATTTAACAGCATTAAAGATCAAGAGGACCTCAGTCTTATGGCAATAATCAAGAGATGCCATCTTCGGTGTCACAATGCATTTAACTTCTATGTGACATTTCCAGGTGAAACTGCATATTGAGTGGGAAATAATGTCCCAATAATCCCATCAAGATTCTATTGGATTTTATTGTTTTGCATTTCAATTGTTAGGGGTTGGTAAAAATCTAGATTTTTTTCTGATTTATTACAATCCTCATGATAGTTCACTACATAACTTGAATTAACAAACTGATATTAGCTGGGAGAGAATTCCTTTCATAAGTATGATGGACATTTTAATTGAATACCCAAATGAATCAGATTTGAATCAATAGCTTGTGAATCAGAATCGAACCAAATCAGGAAATTCATATAAATAACATTCCTCTCATCAATGTTTCCCAACTACTGTGCCGTGAAAATGATTAAATTCCACAATTTAATAAATCCATAAATAAAATAATAATAATTTGCTGTGGCATTGAAAGAATTAATTTTCAAGAAAAAAAATCGATTAAATGAGAAAAGATGCAATTATTTTGGTTTTTCATTACCCATTTAGCGCTTTTGTTACCTGTGACCTCATTATGCAGCGTTCTTACATGATTTGCATTTTTTTCATAGCTGAATTTCAAACATTATGAGTAAAAGCGCTACTAAGACAGACAGAAAGCATGGACAAGTTCTTGAAAAGGAAAACTATCAATGATGGTTATGTGGGATAGTGGTGTGCCGTGGGATTTCTTTTTATTTAATTTTTTTCGTAAAAAGTGTGCCATGGCAGAAAAAAGGTTGGGAAACACTGCCCCAGATGTTATTGGTTAATTAATGGATTTGATCTTTCACTGATCTTTTACGTCCTACCAGTTCACCACCACATACAATAAGACTATGTTCTTACAACAACTGAAAATAGCCCTGAACAGAAAGTCTCTCTGCACAGAAAGCCACTAAAAGCTTTATGGTTCAGGCACCTGTCGGAGAGTTGTGCCAGGCTGTGCATTAGTGTTGTCACAAATAGAAGCCGGTACCTACTGCTTGGCTCCACCTGCAAACATTTAGTGTATCTGTGTGAAACAGACCATCATCAGGTTGCCATGGGAACTGAAAAACAGGTAATGCCACTGCAGTGTTAGAGAAATGGAAGAGTACCTCCTGAATGTTCTTTGAGCACGAGTGTTCATACCTCATTAAAAAGCAATAATTCATAATTAATACGCCTCATTCATGAATGTAGCATCAGTCAGAGCAATAAGGAGCTGACAGGAGCACACATTACGTTTATCAACAAGCACACATGACCTCCCAGGCTATTGCAGGGCTCCTATTTATTCCACAATGAGATTGAGCCACTGTGACATTTCACAGAGGACACTATATTGTGGCACAAACAGGGATGGATATTTACTGTGCTGCACCCTAATTATAATTCCTGTCACTTATTTAAAGGAGGCAGATTTGCTGCACTGGGCAATGCTTCAAATGTTTCCTTAATACTGCATCAATATTTACAGGGCATAAGAGTATATAGGACATTTCTTCAAGAAAAGGCACATGCGTCAACTTCTGAGAAAGGTCTTAAATAGGCCCTATGTTCCCTAAAACATTCTCTCTGTCTCCTTCAGCTATAGACCTTTTGTATGGTGGAATATATTGCTTTGTGTGCCAAGACTACATATATGACAAAGACATGGAACAGATTGCCAAAGAAGAACAAAGAAAAGCATGGAAATTGCAAGGTAGGTGACCCCCCCACACACACACACACACACCAGAATAATGTAGTTCAAGAGGCCACTAATACAGAAAATGTATGTTTCAGCCTGTTGTGTTGCGAAACATGGGAGGACAAGACTGTTTTGTGTCACTGACAAGGGCTCATATTTCATTGTGTTTTGCAAGTATAATTTAAACCAGATAAATGTCCTAAAGGAAATACCACTGCTTGCAAGGTAGCTTCGGTTCTATGTAAAAGTGCTTCATCAGAGCTGCTGTGCCGTTGTCATGACACCCAGCATGCATTTTGTTTTCAGTCGCCTGTGCATGAGAAATCGACAGCATTTGTGGCATAATGTTGATTACCACAAATTCATTTATACTTGCCCCTACTTGAAAAAAGGCAGAAATTGAGGTTACAGTGAGGCACTTTCAATGAATGTGAATGAGGGCCATTTGTGGAGGGTTTAAACACAGAAATGTGAAGATTAAATTAAGAAAACTTAATTTAAATGAATTAAAACTTAAATTAAAATAATTTGTGTATTAATTGAGCTGTAAAGTTGTTTAAACAGTAATTTTTACAATCGTTTTATGGTTTATTGTCAACAACATCATTGAAACGAAGTTGTAAAATTGATGATAACTTTACACAGAAAAGGTTAGTTAAGTGATTTTATCACTTAAATCATTTTTACAAGCATATCATTTGTCTTGTGGCTATACTTTTGAAACAGTCAGTATTTTACCTCCCTCCATTCACTATTGTAAGTGCCTCACAGTAACCCAGATTTTTCCTTTTTTAAAGAAAAGGAGGGGCATGTCAAAGTAAATTTTTGTGGTAATCAATATTATGCCACAAATGCTGTGAATGAGCTTAACTTGTATTGATCCCAAAATATTCCTTTAATTGCATTTGAATAAATTTTGAATGCTGACCATTCTATCGGTGTAAGTCAAAGGGAGCTATTCAGACTTTAATCATTAAGTAAACAAAACCCCAAAATAGACTGCACGCCAAAAACTTCATTCAGACCGAAAACGTTCTTGCGTTAAAAAGCTAGCCACAGCACAATGAATTGAACAGAATGCATGAGTCTCGGGAGGCCAACGTTCTTGACACACCGCTAAAAAAAAATGGCTGCCCTGAACAAGATGCATAAAAAAAACTGAGAATTGGTGCAATGATAAAAGCCGTACGTCAAACACCTATTTGCTGTACACATAAAAACTATTGACAAACAGCACAGAAAAACACATTCAGTATGAACGGCCCTTGAGCAAAGTTTTAACGGAGTCTGTACATTAAGCAGCTGAATTCTTTGCAGAAACCCCTTACTAGAATGTTTGAGGAATTTTCATACCTTGCAAGCACTGTAAAAATAAATGCAATAAATGTATTAATTCTCTAAAACATCAGGTATTGGCGAGAAGTACTCTATGTGGGAGCCCACGAAACGAGAACTGGAGTTGCTGCGACACAACCCCAAACGGAGGAAAATAACGGCAAACTGCACTATAGGCAAGTACTTTCTTTCCTCCAAGCCCTGTTTTTGAGTGATACAAATTGTTCTGTATTCTATCATGTTCTATAATACGACTCTCAGTAATTGTTTTGAATAGGGGTCGACCAATACGGGTCACTTTCCAATTGCATTTTTTTGGTACCACAATCAGCTCAAATGACTTTTGCTGTTAAATGTCTAGAGACTGGGATTGTACAGAAACCAAGACCACAATTAGTTTCTTGGCGCAAGTGCGTCAAACTCAAACATTTTTCATAAAGTTTTGTCTGTGTGTGTATGTTGTAAAAATAGAATGAAATTGTGTGTGTGCGCACAAATAAGTATGTGGATGTCGGCCATTAGAGAAATAGTCCATGCTCTCCTCAGTGGTACTGTTCCCTTCTCTCATTTTCACCTGTTTCTCCTCAGTCAGAGGCCCTGGCACTGGAGTAATGGCGTTAAATGTCTGCACCGCAGGCCCAGCATAGGCACTAAACACCAGCCTCTTTCGCACCCAGAGAAACACACTAATGTGATTAGCCATATGAGAGCCTGAGCTTTCATTGATCATTTAGGACATAATGTGGCCCATGTATGATGAATTCAGAAGGCTATTGTGAATGACGGATTGGGCGGTTGTTGGTTTAGAAACTCTTGCTTTACTGGGCTAGTGATGAGATTGGAGGAGGGGGTGGGGGGGTGTTGTCAGCAGAGATGCACCGGCATTGATGTGTATTGGATCAGGCGTGTTTGTGATGTTCATTCGCTCATTTGCATAAATAATATATTAGAACTTGGAAGAGTGAAGAACCGCAGGAGGTGCAGGATGTGGCCGGAAGTGAGAACTCCTTTCCACATACGGGCTGCCAAAGCCAGTGCCCAATCTGCAGACTCTGTGCTTTCAGAACTCCACAGAAAACACTGGAGATTGCCACAGAATTTAAACCTGTCGTTCTGAAAGTTCTACATATCCCCTGCACATTGTGCATTAAATATTTTGTCTAATTTGATTATACATTCAGCTGTCAATGGCAGGAAAGTGCTCTTAGCTTTAACACATTTTTAGCATGTTTA
The DNA here is from genome assembly GCF_025860055.1 of Xyrauchen texanus. Classification (NCBI taxonomy): domain Eukaryota; kingdom Metazoa; phylum Chordata; class Actinopteri; order Cypriniformes; family Catostomidae; genus Xyrauchen; species Xyrauchen texanus. The sequence goes on from NC_068315.1 coordinate 24,038,754, forward strand.
AATCCATTATGCACAACTCTGAAGATTTTCCCCAAAATTAGCACATAAAATGATCTGGGACCAATCTGCACTTTTCCACCAGATTTGTTTTAAATCGATTTATAGAATACCTTCCTATGAAGGGCACAGACATTGAGGCTCTTAATGAATAACATCCCAAAGCAGTTTATTGTGCAACCATAATCTCAATAATATACAGTGCCTTGCGAAAGTATTCGGCCCCCTTGAACTTTTCAACCTTTTGCCACATTTCAGGCTTCAAACATAAAGATATAAAACTGTAATTTTTTGTGAAGAATCAACAACAAGTGGGACACAATCATGAAGTGGAATGAAATTTATTGGATATTTCAAACTTTTTTTAACAAATAAAAAACTGAAAAATTGGGCGTGCAAAATTATTCAGCCCCTTTACTTTCAGTGCAGCAAACTCTCTCCAGAAGTTCAGTGAGGATCTCTGAATGATCCAATGTTGACCTAAATGACTAATGATGATAAATAGAATCCACCTGTGTGTAATCAAGTCTCCGTATAAATGCACCTGCTCTGTGATAGTCTCAGAGGTCCGTTTAAAGCACAGAGAGCATCATGAAGAACAAGGAACACACCAGGCAGGTCCGAGATACTGTTGTGGAGAAGTTTAAAGCCGGATTTGGATACAGAAAGATTTCCCAAGCTTTAAACATCCCAAGGAGCACTGTGCAAGGGATAATATTGAAATGGAAGGAGTATCAGACCACTGCAAATCTACCAAGACCCGGCCGTCCCTCTAAACTTTCAGCTCATACAAGGAGAAGACTGATCAGAGATGCAGCCAAGAGGCCCATGATCACTCTGGATGAACTGCAGAGATCTACAGCTGAGGTGGGAGACTCTGTCCATAGGACAACAATCAGTCGTATACTGCACAAATCTGGCCTTTATGGAAGAGTGGCAAGAAGAAAGCCATTTCTTAAAGATTTCCATAAAAAGTGTTGTTTAAAGTTTGCCACAAGCCACCTGGGAGACACACCAGACATGTGGAAGAAGGTGCTCTGGTCAGATGAAACCAAAATCGAACTTTTTGGCAACAATGCAAAACATTATGTTTGGCGTAAAAGCAACACAGCTCATCACCCTGAACACACCATCCCCACTGTCAAACATGGTGGTGGCAGCATCATGGTTTGGGCCTGCTTTTCTTCAGTAGGGACAGGGAAGATGGTTCAAATTGATGGGAAGATGGATGGAGCCAAATACAGGACCATTCTGGAAGAAAACCTGATGGAGTCTGCAAAAGACCTGAGACTGGGACGGAGATTTGTCTTCCAACAAGACAATGATCCAAAACATAAAGCAAAATCTACAATGGAATGGTTCACAAATAAACATATCCAGGTGTTAGAATGGCAAAGTCCAGACCTGAATCCAATCGAGAATCTGTGGAAAGAACTGAAAACTGCTGTTCACAAACGCTCTCCATCCAACCTCACTGAGCTCGAGCTGTTTGCAAGGAGGAATGGGCAAAAATTTCAGTCTCTCGATGTGCAAAACTGATAGAGACATACCCCAAGCGACTTACAGCTGTAATCGCAGGAAAAGGTGGTGCTACAAAGTATTAACTTAAGGGGGCTGAATAATTTTGCACGCCCAATTTTTCAGTTTTTTATTTGTTAAAGTTTGAAATATCCAATAAATTTCGTTCCACTTCATGATTGTGTCCCACTTGTTGTTGATTCTTCACAAAAAATTACAGTTTTATATCTTTATGTTTGAAGCCTGAAATGTGGCAAAAGGTCGAAAAGTTCAAGGGGGCCGAATACTTTCGCAAGGCACTGTATAATAATTGAATCTATAAAAATTATCAGAAAAAGTTGGTGTATAACACAGGACTTTTATCTATAAACAAGCCCGAAATACACCAGGGACTCATGACAGAGACTTGATATACATGCAAATATTTACCACTTTAAGCTTTTTATAGCCAATTGATTCACCAGATAGAGTTTGTTTATAAAGTATATAACCAAAAGAGTGATTTGAAAATTATAATTTTATCTCTGTTTCGCTCTCCTTTTACTCGCTCACTTCATCCTTCCCGTAACTAAACTGTAAGAAGTATTAGGAGCAGATGTCTAAGAGCCATACATTTGGAGCTAGGCCAGCTCAAGACATTTAGCCTCCCTGTGAGATCACAGCTTTCTGTCAGCACAGACCAGGCCTTACCCCAAACCTCATAGGTCTCCTGTTACTTGTCAGACCATGAGAGAGGGAGAGGTAAATGCTCAGAGGTGTCCCACTTCATCACAGCAGGGAAGTGACTTACACGGACAGCACTGAAGCGGAAGAGAAGTTTGGTGGTACACACTATGTGCCAATCTTCTCGGGTTATACTGGTGATACTGGGATACAAAGACGCTTAAAGGCATTGGTTCTCTATTTTGTTGTTTTTTGGTCACCCCCCCCCCCCCCCCTTTCCCACCAGAAAAACTGTCAGGTGGGAAAGATACTTTTTGTGGTGTCCCAAAAGCAATCACCTTTAACGCTCTTTCTCCTTCCGTTTCTCTCTCTGTCTTGTTTCTTTCAGGGTTAAGGGGTTTGATAAACCTTGGGAACACGTGCTTTATGAACTGTATTGTTCAGGCTCTCACACACACTCCACTGCTGAGGGACTTCTTCCTGTCCGACAGGCACAAGTGCGAGATGCAGTCCAACTCTTGCCTAGTTTGTGAAATGTCTCAGCTCTTTCAGGAGGTGAGAGCTCTACATACACAAAACATGTACAGTGTGCAAAAATGTCTTTTATTCATGTTAACCTTTTTCTCTTTCTCTGTCCATCTCTAATGAAGTTCTACTCGGGTCACCGATCTCCTCACATTCCCTTCCGGTTGCTGCACCTCGTGTGGACCCACGCACGACATCTTGCTGGCTACGAGCAACAGGACGCTCATGAGTTCCTCATCGCTGCTTTGGATGTGCTACATAGACACTGCAAAGGTACTACAGCCAATCAGACAGACAGTTCCACTAAACATACTGCAGCCATTCAGCGGCTGCTGCTCTTAACCTTATCCTGGAATGCCTCTACTTTGAAGTTTTGAAATTGCAATGGTGACGTGAAGTTAGGGCTGGGTGATATGGCCAAAAAATTTAATCTTGTTTTTTAGCAAACTCATGGACGATTTACAGTAAAAATGTTTTAAATCCAACGTGATTCAAGCTAAATGTTCTTTATTAGAATGCAAGGCAATTAGATAAATCTAAGTTCTTTTCATTACAGGAAAAAAAGGTGTGCAAGAAAAATTTACAAATGCACCACACTTGGAAGTTGTCAACAACATAGTGTTAATGTAAAATAAATTAAACTCTAGTAAACCCAGATGTTTAGAAATAATAGAATACGAAAACCTCTAAATAATTCTTAGCCAGTGTAGGTATTCTTTTTATCTCAAAGTCTGTCTAGAAAGTTTTCTAGAGATCAATATCTATAAATGATCAAGTTTATCTAGACATTACTCCATGTATATTAAACAATTTGTGTGGATATTCATAAACCCCTGCAGATAGAGACGCACGCACCCTCTAGCGGTTCATGCTGAGCAGCGCAGCAAAATGAAATAATTTATCATTGCAACAACTCGCAAAGTGTGTCAAAATATTTTCTTGCCATATGTTGGCTTTAGATGCAGTACACTTGAAACGCGTCACAGAATAAGCACACAGAGGCCAGTTATGGTCTTAAGCTGGTGTATACCTGCATGATGGACGAAGCTGAGCTACAATCGTACTGTGTACAATCACACTGAGTACATCTGGGAATATTACCGCTGTCTTTTATATCAGTCTCCATGTTGTTAACCTGTCACGTTCAGTTGGAGCGCGCAAACAACATTTTTTTGCCGTTTGTATGATTGTATTTTTTAAATAAGATAATTCTAACACAACTCAAAGGCAGCATTACAACAGCCAATTGGAGGCAGTTGCTCTGAACTACAGCTTTTTCTTGTTCGTAATATGGACATTTCTGGGTTTGAAAAATGTGCGGAAGTAAGTTCTAGCCCCCAGCTGATCAGAACCCTGATCCTGTGTTTTAATGTGTAAAAAAATTCTAACATGTAATAGCTCAGAACATGCCCCATGCTTGCTACATCCCTGACACAATATTCAGATTTCAGTAAACATTCATAGTCCCTCGTTTACGCCTGGAAGATGCATTTTGGCGATCCTATTACAATTGGACAGACGAACGACATCACCATTTAACTTTACTCCTGGTCATAATACGTCTCTTTTGACCAATAGTGGTTCGAGAGAGTCTCCGGTGTCATGACTGCATACATAAGTCACTAAGTCAGTGTATCATTGCATGATAGTAAAGCACAAAAACAGACTGTCATTTGTGTCACTTTATGTTGATATCAGGCATACTGAAGAAGTTTCTGTGCATGTTCATGTGTGTGCTTTAAGTATTCGGATTGGATGGTTATTATTATAACTTGCAAAGTTTAAATGTCTTGTTTTATTAGAGTGGATGATTGACAGGTGAGTAGGCAGCACTTCACTGCTGTTTGCATGTATATGCGGTCTTTAGCACTATTTCTGTTTTAAAAGGACCACATAAAAAGTCTTAAGGGGCTTTCACACTGGCAGTTCAATCCGAAACGGAGGACTGTTCGTATGAAAGTAGGTAATGTGAAAGCTGTTTTGCGGCCCATGGTATCGAACCCGAGAAAATAGTTTGCATTAGTGAGAAAGCAACCTGTACTCTGGTCCACACTTGTTTGGGAAGTAAAATGACTTGCGCATGTGTTTTTGCCAATTTAAGCATGATGACATCATTAGTTGCACTAAAACAAACACACCATGAATGACAGGGGAACGTTGTGGGACATAGACGAGGTGAGGTGCCTTTTTATATACATGTGTGAGAGGGCGTGCAAACAGCCTTGACCTGAAAAAGATCATTTGGGAGCATCCAATATGCAGTAGTTGCCTTCTCATGAACATGTACAACTGCTGAATTACAGCATGTGAGTCACAAGTGTCATTCACTCTGGTGTGCATAATCGCACCAAATTAATAAACATAAATATAGCAACACATTTTGTGTTTTCTGTCGTGTGTATATTTGTGATGATGCAAGTTGATGATGGAAAAGCACTGGGGTTCGAAAGAATCACATGCGACTGAAACCAGACCAATTCTCTGGGGTGTGCCGGGAACAATCACGCTATGATTCGGACATCAGCAAATGTGCTCAGTGTGAAAACCACCTTTAATACAAGGTATACATGGAGCCATAGATCCATGAATGAGAAGGCTATCATAACACATTTCAGAGCATTTTATGTGCTTTCAATGTGAAAACTTTATAAGTGTGCATGTGAGTGAAGGAGAGCTTGAATTGTGTTGCATGCAGCAGAACAGAACATACTGTACTTGAGTCCGGGTCAGAGAGTGGGTGGGAGATGGGAGCAAACAGACAGAGAAAGAAATAGAAGACTGTGAGGAGGTACAGATTACTAAATGGCAGTGGGAGAGGAAGTGAGAGGGAGGATATAGATGGAGAGTGTGACTAGGAGGACTTTAATCAACACAAACGCTGAACTGAAACATAACATATGTCGACACACACATACACACAGCTCCATGTGTCTCTTTCTCTCTGGCATCCCTGGCTCCTCCTTTTTATCTCTCTCTCCCGCTGATTGGCAAATCTGGACGCGCATCCTTGCGGCCTGGCAACACCCTCCTCCTCGTCACATACTCCCGCAGGCTCTGGCACACCCCTCAGCTGCTTCTCCGCCTCCTCGCATATGACAGTGGGCTCATCCGCCCCCTTATCTCGCAAATTACAGGAGTTAAAGGATCTGTTGCTAACGGCTTGGTGGCAGACAGCATGTGAGATGGGTGGCATCTGCTTCCTGTGGTGGACTCGACATGCCACAGGAGGATGCACTTGGCGACGAGCAGATAGGGTAGGGGATCTTGAACCGCGCCGGGGCAGGATGTGTTGGTTGGCCTCTTTGGCGACACCGTCGAGGAACACTCTGTGACACTCGGCAGTGAAGCAGCAGACAGAGGCCATCCAACACATCCTGCCCTGGCGCGGTTCAAGATCCCGTACCCCATCTGCTCGTCGCCAAGAGCATCCTCCTGCGGCGACTGTGCCGGATCCGTGAAATGGTGGCGTTAAGGAACCGTGCGTTGTCGGCCTCTCTCATCTCGGCCAGGTTAAGCCAAAGGTGGCGCTCCTGGGCCATCAATGTGGACATCACCCGCCCGAAAACCGCGCCGTGACCTTCATCGCCCAGAGGGTGAGGTCTGTCGTCGAGTGCAGTTCCTGCATCAATCCTGGGGTGGAACTAACCTTGAGCAGTTCTTTTAGCACCTTGGCTTGGTGGACTTGCAACAGAGCCATGGCGTGCAGGGCGGAGGCAACTTGTCCAGCGGCACCGTAGGCCTTGGCTGTCAGGGACGACGTAAACCTACAGGCCCTGGACGGGAACTTCGGGCGCCCGCGCCAGGTGGCGGTGCTCTGCGGGCCTTATCCACTGGGGGAATCACAGAATACCCCTTGACCGCCCCACCATCGAGGGTATTGAGGGCGGGGGAGCTGAAAGATTGTAACCGGGCTGTAAAAGGTGCCGCCCACAACCTTGTCAGCTCCTTGTGCACTTACGGGATGAAAGGAACTGGAGTGGGTCTGTGAGCGGCACTGCGACCCAGGAAACAATCATCGAGCCACGAGGGTTCAGGGGAGAGCGGGAAAGCATGTCTGTCATTCCGGCGTCAGCCTGTGACTGGGCCAACCGTACCCGGGGGGGAGCCCAGCTGAGGCTTCCGTGTCGAACTGGATGTGCCCGCTATTCAAAGCTGCATTGGAAAGCTCGGCCCGCATACGATTCAGGCTCATGCGGTGTGTCTGGGACAGTAATCCTGCGGCAAAGAACACATGCGAGGTACCTTTTTACCTACATATCTATTAATTTATTATCAAATTAATGTAACCTACTAACTCAACTTTTGCTGCACTATGTTTGCGTAGCACATCCTCATGCTTTCTGGCATTGTGCCGCTTAAGATTCCTAAACAAATCTTTGCTAACTCTCACAGTCTCCTCACACTCGGGGCATATATGGCATTTTGGGTTGAGCGAGCGGTCCGAGCGAGTGCAGCGTAATTTTCAGAAAGGCACTCTCCGCTCTGGAGGAAATATTACCTTTCTGCTCCCTCAACGCACCGCTCACATACTCTGGTCCCACATACCACAGGACACCTTCAGAGGTCTTGTGGAGTCCATGCCATGATGGGTGAAAAGCTGAAATAGCAGATTACATACACACCGATTTGATCGCACGGCTCAGGGACGTGATCTAATCATAAGTGCAAACTTTGTGAAGTTACCTCCACCATGCAATTGTACTTAAGTGCAATGTTTCATTTCAGAGAAATGGTAAATCTGTAAATGTTAAGATGACCCGTGTGTATTCTGCAGAGGCAGTGGGATGTGTCCAAAGGTGTTTAATAAGGTTGCTGATGTTTCCCCCCCCTTTGGCTTGAAATCTCTGTCAACATTCACGGCAGATGGGTTTTCCCGGTCTCATCGGGCAAACCTCAAAATAAGTACAACTCTCATTATATGAATTTTGTTGTGTAAAAAGCTCTCCACTATCCAAAGTTTTACTTATGTATTTATTCATTAGGAGGCATGACCGACAAATTAACATGGTGGGATTCAGACATGTTTGAAGCATGGGAAAACCACACATTGAAAAATAAACATTATCATGTAAGGGGCAAATTCTAAACATAATTTTGCAACATGCAGTACTGTGCAAAAGTTTTAGGCACTTGGGAAAAATGGAGCATAGTGAGGATGTCTTAACTCTTTCCCCGCCAGCGTTTTTAAAAAAAGTTGCCAGCCACCGCCAGGGTTTTTGACGATTTTCACTAAACTTTAATGGCCTGCAGAATGTTTTCTTCCATGAATATATTAAGATGCTATATATCAAAATAAAGATCTGAGCCTCTGCTTTTAGGCAAAAAAAACGATTTTATTTTATCTTCATTTGTTCATTTTTTATTGCCACTTGAACAGATGTAGGTTTTGTCAAAAACAACATTTCGGACAAAAAGCTGAGAAAAAGGCATTTTTATCAAACAAGTGCTTTAGTATTAGTGTGGCGTTCCACTTCACGTTTGAGACGATCGCAGTCTGTTTCTTTGATCAAAGAGTTGCGTACTCTTTCAAAACATGCGTGCGGGTCTTCCTTACCGTATACCACCTAAAACACGGATACCCGGAAAATTCCGTGTTTGGCGGGGGAGCGTTTTTTCATAAAACCCGGAAAATTTCGTGAGTTAATAATGCCATAAATAGTTTTTATTTATCAATTAATGTTCTACGAAGTCCAGTAAACACAAAAAAGCTAAATCAATATTTGGTGTGTCCACCTTTGCCTTAAAAACAGCATCAATTCTCCAAGGTACACCTGGACACAGTTTTTCTTGGTTGTTGGCAGATAGGATGTTCCAAGCATGGAGAATTCACCACAGTTTTTCTATCTACATTGGCTGTCACTTCATGTAATCCCAGATTGACTCAGTAATCAGGGGCTCTGTGGAGACCATGCCATCTGTTGCAGAGCTCCCTGTTCTTTTCTATTCTGTTTGCAAAAGAAATGTTTGGGAGTCTAAATGTATATTTCCTATTGACACAGAAAAGCTGAAAATATAAATAACCATCTTAAGACAATTGCTTTTGTGAAGTATCTTATGTGCCTAAGACTTTTGCCCAGTACTATAGATCTAATTCAAATGAAGGTTTTAGCGAAGAACATACAACATAAATTATGGTACTACCGTATTGACTTAAAAAAAAATACTGTGGCACCACCAGTATTTTGAAGCTTTAGTGTTGCGCTACTACTGTAGCACAGGTCAACCGTGCAACCCTAGTCAGGAGTGTGCCAATGACGCCTTAAAATGCTGCCTACGTTGGCAACTTGCTAGGCTGTGGAATGGAGCCGATATCTGGAAATCCTGTTTTGTACTTCTAACCCAGTTTGAATACTATTGAAAATCCTCAAGAGTAAAGATTCTGTTGGAAAAATACAGAGGTCATACTTGCTCTTGATTACCACCCTGTTTTTAATAGAGGTGTTACACTCCCCCATGTCCCCTGCTGTTTATACCTGAACTAATCCTCATGCTATGAAGACCTGCTGTGCCTTTATTGTTAGTGCCACTGCATCTATCAAGTCACACCAGGAACAATCGTGCTCCGATTCGGACCGCAGCAAACGTATGAAAACCACCTTAATACCAGGTGTAGATTGAGCCATCGGTCCTTGTCTGAGAAGGCTATCGTTGAACATTTCCGAGCATTTCATGTGCTTTCAATTTGAAAACTTCAAAAGTGTGTATGTGAGAGGATAGCTAGAATTGTGTTTTGCATGCAGCAGAACGGAAAGTACTGTACATGAGTCAGGGTCAGAGAGTGGGTGGGAGATGGGAGCAAACAGGCAGAGAAAGAAACTGAAGGCAGTGAGGAGTTGCAGCTCACTGCTAAAAGAATCAAATGGCAGTGGGAGAGGAAGTGAGAGGGAGGATATAGATGGAGAGTTTGTTGACCGACCTAACTCTTTCTCGCCCTCCCTTCACTTCATCCCTCCTTCCTCCTGCAGTGTGAAACAAAAAGGGAGGGGTGTTCCTGCAGCAATCCGAGCTTTGCTTTCTAATGAGTTCTCTCTCTCTCTCTCTCTCTCTCGTGTGTGTGTGTGCATATGCTGTTTGTATGTCCACTAAGGAGATGATAATGGGAAAAAGGCTAACAACCCAAACCACTGCAGCTGTATCATTGACCAAATCTTCACTGGAGGCCTGCAGTCTGACGTCACCTGTCAAGTTTGCCAGTAAGACCAAACAGTGTTGTCTTTTAATGTATTTTAATTTTCTGAAGAAAAAAAAAAGAGGTAAACTGGCCAAGGACAAATGGGTGGTTTTATTAGTGTGTCTGGGTGTGTTTTTAGCCACATTTGTGCCACATCAGAGATTGAGGTAGTCTGTTGCTTTGCCATGCTGTCTGCTGCCTACGTTGGCAGCAGCCGTTTAAGGCAGCGTCCTAACTGAAACGGAACCTCGCGAGTGGCCAATTTGGAACGGTCTACATTGGCAGCAATTCCAAACATCACACAAAACATGCTCCTCACAAGAAAGGCACAGTAGACTTGACTCGCAATTTATTTCAGTAGAGTTTGGTGTTAGTGTCAACAGTCCTTCTCAGCCTGCCCGAGTGGGATTTGAACCAGCGATCACCGGCATGGGAGTCGGTTGCACTAGCAAGGTGGTTATAAAAGCCATGGCCCTTGCCTCGGTCTCTTAAGGCCAGGAGAGTGAGGTTTACACACTGCAAAGCCATCACTTACCAGCTGGCTACTGTCACATTAGCATGTTGCTAAGCTAACAATGCTACAGTATTTTGTAATAAGCATAAAAATATATAGTACACATTTTTATTGGATAAAATAGTCAATTTGTAATTTTATTGTACTATTTTATAGATACTTTTCAGTATTAAATGATTTATAGGGTATTTATAATTATAACATTTATAGGATTTCCTTCACCGCAAGGAATACATGCGTTTTCTCATAGATTTTGGCCAAAATGCATCTTAAAGAAATATTTCTGGTTCAATTCAAGCCATGCTCAATCAAGAGCATTTGTGGTATGTTTATTGCAAAAAGAAACAAGGTTTTTTTTTTGGTGCCTCCTTTTTCTTTAATTATTTTTATAAATTTTTTTAATCGAGGTTACAGTGAGGCAGTTAAAATGGAAGTGAATGGGGCCAACAGAACACAGAATATTCCATAAAATAGTGAAGCTTTTCAGGTCAGGAGTGTGCCAGGGATGCCTTGAAATGCTGCTTATGTAGGCAACATGCTAGGTTTTGAAACAAAGCTGATATCTGGAAATCCAATTTGAATGCTATTTAAAATCCTCAAGAGTAAAGATTCTGTTGGAAAAATACAGAGGTCATTCTTGCTCTTTAGCACCACCCTGTGTTTAATAGAGCTATTACACTCCCCCATGCCCCCTGCTGTTTATACCTGAACTAATCCTCAAGCTATGCAGTCCTGCTGTGAGTGTTAGTGCCACTGCATCTATCAAGTCACTTTTTTTTAATCATTTAATTGTTTTTTTTTGTTCAGGTTTTATTTTTAAGACTGTAAGACTGAAACGGATTGTAATGCTTCACTTCTTGATTTATTATTTATTTTTCTCTGTATTCTTTGTCCGCAGTGGGGTTTCCACGACAATAGACCCATTCTGGGATATTAGTTTGGATCTGCCAGGTTCCTCAACCCCCTTCTGGCCCCTCAGCCTGGGCAGTGATGGCAGTGTGGTGAATGGAGACAGCCACCCAACTGGAGCTACCACACTCACAGACTGCCTGCGCAGGTAAACGCACTCAAATCACACTACAAGTTGTCCATGTTCATGGATTGCTCAGGCTGCCACTGACTCAACTTTCTCTATTGCAGGTTCACTCGACCTGAACACTTAGGAAGTAGCGCCAAGATCAAATGCAGCGGTTGCCATAGTTACCAGGAGTCCACCAAGCAGCTGACAATGAAGAGACTGCCTATTGTGGCATGCTTCCACCTTAAAGTAATCATGTGATTGCATGCATGGATATTCTGTGTACTTGCTACTATGCAACAACTCCGAATATCTTTAATAGATTCAATGCAATAAACTTGGTCATTTTTGTCAAATCCAGCAACTAGTTCTTCAGAAGCGCTCATTGAAGCGTGTGCAATATGCGTTTGAAGGTGTGTGGGCGTCTGTATGAGGCTGGACTTCTCTCTTGCCTGTTATTGTTACTGTAATTCTCATGCGTTTCTTTAAACTGTCACCCCTCTCCGTTTGCTATTTCTTCTTATCGCTCTCATTTCTTTTTTTTTTTTTTCTTTTTTTTTTCAGCGGTTTGAGCATTCCGCAAAGCTCCGGCGAAAGATCACCACCTATGTGTCCTTTCCTCTAGAGCTGGACATGACACCCTTCATGGCCTCAAGGTACAACCTTACTCATTGTTTCTGTCAACATAGTCATCAGTATTTGATGTTTGTTATCAAAGATGACCGCATTCAAAATATTTTAGAGAGAGTCAAAATCACTTTAAATCATATGACGGTACCTTTTCATGGTACAGTTGAAGTCAGAAGTTTACATATAAATACATATAAACTCTATACAATTCTTGACATTTAATCGTAGAAAACTTTCTGTCTTAGGTCAGTTAGGAACACTTCTTTATTTTAAGAATGTGAAATGTCAGAATAATAGAGAGAATTATCTAATTCATCTTTTATTTCTTTCATCACATTCCCAGTGGGTCAGAAGTTTACATACAATTTGTAAGCATTTGGTAGAATTGCCTTTAAATTGTTTAATGTGGGTCAAATGTTTTGGCTAGCCTTCCACAAGTTTCTCACAATAAGTTTCTGGAATTTTGGCCCATTCCTCCAGACAGAACTAGTGTAACGGCGTCAGGTGTGTAGGCCTCCTTGCTCGCACACGCCTTTTCAGTTCTGCCCACAAATTTTCTATCGCATTGAGGTCAGGGGTTCATGATGGCCACACCAATACCTTGACTTTGTTGTTCTTAAACCATTTTGCCACAACTTTGGAGGTATGCTTGTGGTCATTGCCCATTTGGAAGACCAATTTGTGACTAGCTTTAAATTCCTGGCATGTCTTGAGATGTTGCTTCAATATATCCACATACTATTCCTTCTTCGTGATGCCATCTATTTTGTGAAGTGCACCAGTCCCTCCTGCATCAAAGTGCCCCCACAACACGATGCTTCCACCCCCATGCTTCGTGGTTTGGATGCTGTTCTTCGGCTTGCAAGCCTCACCCTTTTTCCTCCAAACATAACGATGGTCATTATGGCCTAACGGTTCAATTTTGCAATTGCAATTTGTAGTCTGTCTTTTTAATGGCAGATATAGAGCAGTGGCTTCTTCCTTGCTGAGCAGCCTTTCAAGTTTTGTCAATATAGGACTTTGTTTTACTGTGGATATAGATACTTGTCTACCTGTTTCCTCCAGCATCTTTACAAGGTCCTTTGCTGTTGTTCTGGGATGAAACAACATTCATCTCAAGGGGACAGAATGCATCTCCTTCCTGAGGGGTATGATGGCTGCGTGGTCCCATGGTGTTTATACTTGCATACTATTGTTTGTACAGATGAACGTGGTACCTTTAGGTGTTTGGAAATTGCTCCCAAGGATAAACCAGGCTTGTGGAGGTCCACAATGTTTTGTTTTTTTTCTGAGGTCTTGGCTGATTTCTTTAGATTTTTCTCATGATGTCAAGCAAAGAGGCACTGAGTTTGAAGGAAGGCCTTAAAATACATCCACAGGTACACCTCCTATCAGAAGCTAATTGTCTAAAGGCTTTACATAATTTTCTGGAATTTTCAAATCTGATTAAAGGTACGGTTAACTTGTATGTAAACCTCTGACCCACTGAAATTGTGATATAGTCCATTAAAATTAAAGTAATCTGTCTGTAAACAATTGTTGGAAAAATTTGTCCTAAATGACTTGCCAAAACTATACTTTTTAATATTAAATCTGTGGAGGGATTAAAAAAATTAGTTTTAATGACATCAACCTAAGTGTATGTAAACTTCTGACTTGAACTGTACATTTTGAACCTGTTCAACACACAAAACCAAATGAGGGGAAAAAAGGAGCTCCATATTACTGACAGTTACAGTGGGTAAAATACACATGTTTGTAATGTACAAATGTGGTTTACTGTCTAAAGAATCTACCACTGCAAGTCAATCTGCTAGTTTTAAAGCCATTACTTCCATAGTAGAATCATTCATTATCAAGTTCCTTCTGTGTATACTCCATTAACAGTATATAGCATATGACAACTTTTCCACCATGCACATCAATGCGCAAACAACTATATCAATCAATGTTGCCTTTTGAATTACAATTAATGGCTGTGTTTCTAAATCAACCTAGCTAAACTGTATTTTTGGGCATTGTAGGCCAGCTCCCAACGTGTAGGGTGTCTCCAATTGTAAGTAGCAAACTGATACTGCCTCCAAAAACGGCAGTATCTTTGACCAATATAGAAGAGGCTTGCATGGATAAGGCAAACTTATAATGCATTGTGATGAGCTGGTTTCCACAAGTGAGATTGTCCAATTTGATTGTTTTAGAAGAGTTTTTGAGACCAGAACATTAGCTTGGCCTGGCAGGGAGACAAGTTAAGACCAACAAAACACTTTTGGCAGGTTTCATCTTTTTTTTTTTTTCACTCTCTCTCCCACAGAGGAGGGGGAAATATTCTATTGAAAAATATGTGAAAAATATATGTTAAAATATCTACACATAGTTTCCATCTAAATAAAATTTCCATCCAATACTTGTGCAAGATTTTTTAACCAAATGTATTTTTGCATTACATATGTACTTTTGTCTGTATTGGAGTATTGACTCATTATCTTAGCAACATGATAACATCAAAATCAACTTTGAGCGTGAAGCCCAAAGTATATTTCGGTTTTGATGTGAGCGCTTAGCCTCTTGCGTACAGCTGTATGTGTTTATATTCCTTAAGACTCGAGTTCTACAAATGCAGGTATCTCCACACCTCCTCACACAGGAGTTCTTGTCATGCACATCTACTGTTGTTGTTTCTACCTTCATCTCCTGTTGTTTACCGGCGATTAAACCTTCTAGCTCGTCTTCGTGACAGCAACGGCTCAACTGTGTGTTGCCACCTTAGTTGACCCACTAATTATTTCAAATAATTCCAGGCACATGCGCATTCTGCACGTTCAGAGTATGAGTGGTTAAGCCCATTGTATACTTGGGTCAGGACAGTAAGCGTGATGCAAATTTTCATCATAAGCAGAGTGCTCATGCACTGTACACACGCAGCCCGATTTGTCTTCTAACCATGCATCTCTGAATGCGCAGAATGCACATGTGTCTTGAATTATTTTCACTAATTAGTGGGTGCATAAGGTGGCAACACACAGTTGAGGCTTTGCTTTACAGAGAAGTGTTCGATGAAATCGCCAGTATTAAACATCAGGAGATGAAGGTGGTTAACAACAACAATGAACGTGCACATCAAGAACGCATGTAGCTGCATTTGTATTTTTCCAGTCTGAAGGAATATAAAGACATCTTTATGGGTCTAAACCTCTGAAGAGAACTAGTCCAGTATCTCAGCAGTCATAGTGCACATGCACCAGGATGTATACTTAAAAAGGCTGCACATTCGACTGTACACAGACACTCAGCATTTGTGTCAAAACCAGTGTACCCTTTGGACTTTTAGAAAAATTGGCCACATCCGTTCAGTTCTCGAGCACTCTACCTATGACTACATTTGCGTCACACTTCTTGTACACGCATACTCCGAATTTGCATCTGACTGAAGTATATTTTGGGCTTTTCTATCACTTTATTCACATAAGGAGTGCTCATTGTATGGTGCATGAGTATGACGTGATCAAGCTGTTTTGGATTGAATGCTGTTTACGTTGCTTATGTTGACAGTAGCGAGACCGCTCACAGGGTTTTGAGACACAACCAGGGTTTGTGGAGCTAGCACATTTATCTAGCAAGTCATTTAGCAGCTACATGCTAATGTTTCTGTTTTTCTTGCAGTAAAGAGAGCCGAATGAATGGACAGTACCAGCAGCCAGTAGATTCATTAAACAATGACAACAAGTAAGTTGAAGTCTGCTACACTCACTGAGCACTTTATTAGAAACACTACAGTCCTAATAAAGTACCAGACGTGGTCTTCTACTGTTGTAGCCCATCCACCTCCAGGTTCGACATGTTGTGCATTCTGAGATGCTATTCTGCTCACTACAATTGTACAGAGTGGTTATCTGAGTTACCATAGCCTCTGTTGACCTCTGTCATCAACAAGGCATTTCCGTCCACAGAACTGCCACTCACTGGATATTTTTTTGATTTGGCACCATTCAGAGTAAACTCTAGAGACTGTTGTACGTGAAAATCCCAGATCAGCAGTTACAGAAATACTCAAACCTGTCTGGCACCAACAATAATGCCATGGTTGAAATCACAGATATCAAAAGTTTCCCCATTGTGATGGTTGATGTGAATATTAACAGAAGTTTCTGACTCGTATCTGCATGATTTTATTGCACTGCTGCCACAAGATTTACTGATTAGATAATCGAATGAATAAGTAGGTTTACATGTCTTCCTAATAAAGTGCTTGGTGAGTTTATATTTGCTTATGATTTAAAATATATGTCGACATAAACATCTTCCATCTGCTCACACTGTATCATTGATTTAGCTTTTAACTTCTCTCGTGCGATGTGCAGGTATTCTCTGTTTGCAGTGGTGAACCATCAGGGCACGTTGGAGAGCGGCCATTACACCACGTTTATACGCCAGCACAAGGACCAGTGGTTTAAATGTGATGACGCCATTATCACTAAAGCCAGCATTAAAGATGTTCTTGACAGTGAGGGGTCAGTCTGCAATTCTGTCTTCTACATCCTTTAAAAAGACATGTCTGAATGTCATTACATTAGATATGGAACAAAGCATAAAACCAAGTTGCAGTGATGCTAGACATTTTTTTCTCTCAAAACTATAACAGTTCTCAAGGTGATTAAAATTAATTTTTTAACCCTAACCCTCGAGATCACGTGTATTTCAACATATTAACTATAGACATGTTCCACTAATGTTTGACAACAGAGTGCCAAATAGTTTTTTTTGGCTTCATTTTGAGCAGTATTTCTGTTGATTTATCATTTTAAATTGAAATGATTATTATATTAAGTATTATTATTTTTTGTATAATAATATTATTAATTTCTTTGTTTAAATTAGCCAAATTAAAATGTGTTATTTTTAATCTAATACAATAGCATTCATAGATACAGTTGGAGTCTGAAGTTTACATTTTTTAACCACTCCACAGATTTCATATTAGCAAACTATAGTTTTGCATTTAGGGCATCTACTTTGTGCATGACATTACAATTTTTTCCAACAATTGTTTACAGACAGATTTTCACATTTAATTGACTATCACAATTCCAGTGGATAAGAAGGTTATTGTGTCTTTTAAGCAGCTTGAAAAATTCCAGAAAATGATGCCAAGCTTTTAGGCAATTAGCTTCCGAGAGTCTAATTTGGCTACTTTGAATCAATTGGAGGTGTACCTGTGGATGTATTTGACATCATGGGAAAATCCAAAGATATCAGCCAAGACCTCAGAAAAACTTAATTGTGGACCCCCACAAGTCTGGTTCATCCTTGGGAGCAATTTCCAAATGGCTGAAGGTACCACGCTCATCTGAACAAACAATAGTACGCAAGTATAAATGCCATGGGACCACGCAGCCATCATACCACTCAGGAAGGAGACGCATTCTGTCTGCTGGAGATTAATGTAGTTTGGTGCGAAAAGTGCAAATCAATCCCAGAACAACAGCAAAAGACTTTGTGAAGATACTAGAGGAAACAGGTAGACAAGTATCTATATCCACAGTAAAATAGGTCCTATATCAATAAAACCCGAAAGGCTGCTCCGCAAGGAAGAAGCCACTGCTCCAAAACGGTCATGAAAAAGCCAGATTACAGTTTGCAAGTGCACATGGGGACAAAGATCTTCCTTTTTGGAGAAATTTCCTTTGGTCTGATGAAAGAAAAATTGAACTGGCCATAATGACCCTTGTTATGTTTGGAGGAAAAAGGGTGAGGCTTGCAGGCCGAAGACAACAATCTCAACCATGAAGCATGGGGGTGGCAGCATCATGTTGTGTGGGTGCATTGCTGCAGGAGGGACTGGTACACTTCACAAAATAGATGGCATCAAGAGAAAGGAAAATTATGTGGATATATTGAAGCAGCATCTCAAGAAGTTAAAGCTTGGTCGCAAATGGGTCTTCTAAATGGACAATGACCCCAAGCGTACCTCAAATTGTGGCAAAATAGCTCAAGGACAACAAGGTCAAGGTATTTGAGTGGCCATCACAAAGCCCTGACCTCAATCTGAAAATGTGTGGGCAGAACTTAAAAAGCATGTGTGAGCAAGGAGGCCTACACACCTGACTCCATTACACCAGTTCTGGAGGAATGGACAAAAATACCAACAACTTATTGTGAGAAGCTTGTGGAAGGATACCCAAAACATTTGACCCAAGTTAAACTATTTAAAGGCAATTCTTCCAAATAGTATCAAAGTATACGTACATTTCTGACCCACTGGGAATGTTATGAAAGAAATAAAAGCTAAAATAAATCATACTCTCTACCATTATTCTGACATTTAACAGTTTTAAAATATAGTAGTGATCCTAACCGACCCAAGATATGGAATTTTGTTTCTACGATTAAATGTCAGAAATTGTGAAAAGCTGAGTTTAAATGTATTTGGCTTAGGTGTATGTAAACTTCTGACTTCAACTATATTTAATTGGAGTTAAGTGTCCAAATACTTTGAGGCCATTGTAATTCCTTAAACATGAAAGAACTTTTTTTTGTAGCAGTCTTTTTGGAGAAATGTATATATTTTTCATTATAATATATTGTTTATATACATGTATTTAATAATTTTATATAATAACATGCATTTCATTTTTGCAGGTACTTGTTATTTTACCATAAACAGTTCCTAGAATATGAATAATCCCCAGATCAAGAAGTGGTCAGAGTCACAAGCTGTGAAAGGAAGATCATATGAGTGAAGGCGAGGTGGACAACAGAAAGAAAGGAGCATAAACCACCCGGCCTGACACTTGTTCATCCCAGGAGAGCTGTTAAAAGAAAATAAAAAGTCTTTATTAACTAAGGAAATTAAAAATATCAAAATATGAAATTGAAAACAAACAAAATACACAGCTAAACCAATCTGCACTGAGCAACCGTAGCATACTTGACAGAAAGAGGAGGAGGAGGAGGAGGAGGAGGAGGAGGAGGAGGAGGCGGCGGCGGAGGCGGCGGAGGCGGCATTAGAGAAGATGGAGAGACCTCCGTCTGTTTTCTTTTCTCTCGTTACAAACAGAGGAGATGAACTGACACCTCATCACATTGTTCTTTAAGGGATTGTTCACCCCAAAATAACTTTCTTCCATGGAACACAAAGTGAGGCAGAATGATAGCCTCAGTCATCATTTAATTTCGTTGCATTTTTCCATAAAATAAATGTGAATGGTGACTGAGGCGAACATTAGGCTAAAATGTTCATTTTGCTTTCTATAAAAGAAAGGAAGGTTTGGAACAGCATGAGATTAAATGATAACGCAAAGTTTCATTTTTGGATGAGCTATCCCTTTAAACTTCACAATCTCTTTTTCACTTTTAGTTATGTTTTTCTCCTCCGTTATCTCAAAGAATATAAACATTCATGTACTTCAGTCCCATATTCTCATCCTCAAATGATATTTCAAGAAGTATATAAGGGAAAATATTCTTTTTTTTCTTCTTTGTATGGATTAGTGATGAACGCAGAAGAAAGAAAAGGGGTATTGTGAACTTTAACTCAAACTTATATTGTCATTTGGTGGTTGAGTTTGAAAATACTGTCAGTGTTCAGCACTTTCATTTTTAATTCAAAAGAATGTACCATTTACCAAGAATTTAAGTTTTTCATAATTTTTTTTTTTTATTTTGGTTGAAGGATAAAAATGTATCTCACTCACATATACAGTGTTTATATATATATGTGTGTGTGTGTGTATACATGCATGCATACATACATTTTTCATTTCGTTTTCCCCATGAACCCTTTTTTTTATTATTTTTTTTTTTATATATAAATGTGCTGTATGTCTTCTAAGGAATGGAAAGAAGGTTTTTCTGTGAGAAGTCTAGCTTTGTTGCATCTTGATTTCTTTTTGTTAACATGAAAAGTTTCAGTTGCCGATATGTTGCTACAGGTTTTGTTGTGAAGGCTTGTCATGTTTCTGATGCATTGTGAATGAAGATTTTTCGTTCTTTTCATGTGATGCCTATTGCCACCACGGCTTGATTCAACAGTGTTATCCTCAGCCACATGTTGCTCCAGTTGAGTGTGTGCGAGTGCGCATGTATACATATCCGTGTACACCCGTGTATATGTGTACTAGCCAGGCGTGTGCACATGCAGGTATGTGGGCACCTGTCTGATAGTGGTGGTGTGTGTGTGTGTGTGTGTGTGTGTGTGTGTGTGTACTGAATCAGTACTCAAACTTGGCATGCCGTTTAAACTGGATGCTAAAAGACTATGGGGAGGATTTTATAAATGTTAATTATGTATCTATGTATAGTATGTAATGTATGTAAAACAAATCAATGGAAAAAAAATAGTGAAACAAAAAGTGCTGTGTTGTCTGTTTTGTTCTTTGGGCTTGAACAACTTGTCACATTAAGTTATAAGAAATACTACAGTAGATTTCTGCATATATTTCAGCTTTAAAGGATGAAAGGCTTTTTTTCTTTCAGCATTTTTGAATAGCAAATTTTTAATCTTTGTGTTCTTTATTTATTCGCTCTCAATTAATTTCAGCTCTTTAAAACTGTTAAGTTCTTAATTTCTTAGTCTTTTCAAATTTCTTTAAATGCTTTGTTCTAGTTTTTAATGTATTCTGCTTTCACCATCTCTTATCTTCATGTTTTTTAGGCTGTCTTTTATTTCTGTGATTTAATTTTTTTATATAGTTTCCAGATAAGAGTTCGTAAAGTTGGGTTTAAAGCAGCAGCCACACGAAGGGAAGCAAACGAAGTAGATTTTCTCCATAGAGAAATTTATTTTAGCATTAGTTAATTTAGCATAAAGTTAAACCATGTCATTCTGAAGAAGCCATTCTAAACCCCCACCAACCCACCCAAAGTTAATTCCTAAATTTCTGGTGACATTAAGTACTACATTACCCACAATCCTAAAGCGAGATCCATCAATCAGAGAAGTTGCTTTTACCATAGATACCGGAATTGTGTTTTAAGATATAAATATTGAAGGCTTGCGTCATCCCACATTGTCAATCCTGCTAAGGATAGTAATGACTTAAACAAGTCAGGACATGTCCACATTAACCCTTTTTTTTATTGAAAATGTAATGATTTACCTACATTTAGGTCTCCCGATAAACGCGCACTGTTTTCACCGAACAAGGTGCATTTAGAAAATGCTCTCGTTTACTGCGTACTTTGAAAAACAGTTTTTCTGTTTTTGCTCATTGGATTTTTCGCTATGCTTTATATGGTAGCTCGTGATGAGTAGTTCATTCTGATGCAGTGTAACTATTCAACAGGGATGTCGACGTAACTTAGAAATTCAACAAGACTAGATAAAATGTGTAAAAATATCTGTTAAACTTAATTTTTATTTTTTATCTCATTTACTCACCCTCATTCCTGATGTTTATGACTTTCTTTATTCTGCAGGACACAAATGAAGATATTGAGAAGAATTCCTAAGCTCTGTAGGTCCTCACAATGCAAGCGAGTGATGACCAAAATTCTAAAGCTCAGGGGGAAAAACAAATTACAAAATTAATCCATACAACTCCAGTGGTTAAATCCTTTTCTTCTGTAGTAATTGATTTTTGGTGAGAGCAAACAAAAATCTCCATTTTCACTGTATATCTTGACATTAGCCATCTCCTGGTGATCATGAT
The DNA here is from genome assembly GCF_025860055.1 of Xyrauchen texanus. Classification (NCBI taxonomy): domain Eukaryota; kingdom Metazoa; phylum Chordata; class Actinopteri; order Cypriniformes; family Catostomidae; genus Xyrauchen; species Xyrauchen texanus. The sequence goes on from NC_068315.1 coordinate 24,060,437, forward strand.
TTTAAGCTCGATTACACTTCCTAGCACTCTGAGCATCCCTCAGCACTAGGATGTGTAATCAAGCTTAAAATCACGATTGTGCCAAGAGACTGCAATGGTAAGATGTATACTGAATGTCTTTACATTTTTGTCTATTCTCACCCAAAACATGATTGGATCGCTTCAAGTTAATTAAACAATGGAAATACTTCTATGCTGCCTTTGTGGTTTTTGGAGCTTGAAAGTTTTGGCCACCATTCACTTTCATTGTATAGACAAACAGCTGAAATATTCACATCTGGGATGGCATGACTGTAATGATGAATGTTAAATGCCCATTCAGAAAATGAACAGGGGGAAACAACTTCTGAAACCAATGCCACTTAAAATGTTGGCAGTCGCTATTGCATCCTATTGTACATAACATTTATTAAAACTAAAATGAAGTTAAGTTTCCATAAGAATTTTTGATGAATTACATATGCAGTATGTTTGCCATGACTGTAGCCAACGAGTTTATAGTTGACGTGCAAAACACTAACAGTTCATGTATGAATGCCTGAGATTCAGCAAGTATACTACAATACATTCACATGCTTGTTTGTGTAGGTGAACATATAATCCTGAAGGATCTGGTTTTATCATAATTTGCATTAACTGGATTATTGTCCGGCCCGTTGTCATGGTGATTGTTGTCCTGGCTCGCGTCGGCGTCTAAAGCGCGAGGTTCTGCCTGCTGATAAAGCACGTGTGGCGCCCTCTGGTGATCCGAGAAGCAATAGACACAGGTTTCTGTCGCCTTCGGTCTATCCTGATTCACTCTGCCCTGAGACACATCCTCTGCCCGAGCCATTAGAGAATCTGAAAGAAGCAGCAGTTTTTATTTCACTAACGCTAATACTGTAGCAGTACCATTTAGCACCATGGTAGGCCGACTACTTTAATATATGTAGGGTTCCCACGTTCATGTAAGATGTATGATATTCACCATTAGATGATTGTCCATGTTTGTTTGGCTGCTGGTGGCCCTTTGCTCTCTTCAGCAGCACTAGTATGGCAGCAGTGAATGTACACATGAGCACTGCGATGCACAGGCCCAGCAGAGAGTACAGGAGCGCCTCCGAGTACAGCTCTGCTCTGGGTACTGAGTGACCTTTTGTGTTGAACAACTGCACTGCAGACATGCCATTAGGCATCACAGCCGCTGCATCTGTGTCTGTATGAAAGACATTCATATTTTTTTTAATGCCTAGCTCATCTTAACTGTTAGTGTGAATACTGCACTCATTTTTGCCTTTTCCATAGAATATAACTTATTGCATTTCTTCTGAACACATGAAACGCATATTAAATCATAATTGTGTTACTTATCCATGAAGACTATAGGCCTATATATATACTATTTTTTTGTCTCCTTTGTGCTTCTCTTATACTCCCTTACTGTATTAAACTTTACTCACTCTTGCACACTTCTGAGCACACTGAGGGGTGACTGCCACACAGCTCTGAGCACTTCAAACACTTCTTCAGTAGTGTGTCGTAGAACTGGCTGGACACAGCTTTGCATCTCCAGACCACTGTGCAATGTAGTTCAGTGCATTTAAGACTTCATCTGTGCATTTAATAATTTTAAAGATTTACATTTATGCATTTGGCAGACACTTTTATCCAAAGCGACTTACAGAGCCCTTATTACAGGGACAAATCCTCCGGAGCAACCTGGAGTTAAGTGCCTTGCTCAAGGACACAGTGGTGGTGGCTGTGGGGCTCAAACCAACGTCCTTCTGATAACCAGATTACCAGTTATGTGCTTAGACCACTACACCTACACCACCACCACTCCACTAATATGAAGAAAGATACTGCCTGTGTTGGCATTAAGCTTTATTGATGGCATCTGTGACACACAGGCACTTACATTGTAAGTCTACGAGGCAAACATTTGCCCTGTAGAGTTGCATCGTTAATGCATTTCTGCATTATGAGGGATGAGTCAACATTATTATAATTGTTTTTTTTTTTTTTTGGTAATTATCAGCATCCTGCCACATAATCAATATGAACCCCTGCTATGGGATTAAAAAAAATGGCACCTCCCTTTGCTATTTGCGGTCATTTATGACTGGAAGGGTTAGATGTGTAAACCCCCAAATAAAATTATGCATTTTTTGGGGGACATTTCTAAATTTTTCCATTAGTTTGCATAAATAGTTTTTTCCAAAAGTTTTGAAAAATAAAAAAACATTTAGAACCTACACTTCTATAAGACAATTTGGAGGCAGGTTGCTACCATCTGGTGAACAAAATATAAATAACATGACTTGAAAACCATTTCATGCCAGTAACAGCCAGTAGATGGCTGTAGCCACCTACTGTGTAGTCTGATGGCTTGTTGTGAATTCATTTGCCATCACTATGTAACAAGTAGTGTTATAAATAAATAAGTAAGTGTTATTTCCTAACTGATTATGCCTCAAAAGTATAGAAAATGCTATTATTCCCCACAAACTTTGCTTTTGTGACCAAGACAGTGATATTTTGAAATTGACATATTTCCAATGAGAAAACGGATGCATTTTTGTATTTTCACTCACATTAAGTCAGAAAAACAACAACATATGAATCCAAACTAACATGTATTTATATTAAAGTAATACAAAAATGACTGCAAACGATTTAGAAGTGAGTCATTTTTTTGAGATTTACAATTAAACTGTAAATCATTTCACGAATCATCCCCCAAATGTAGTCTCCCTTCATGTTCTCGTTATACTGTCCTTGATAGCGGCGTTCAATGTCCAGTATATCCTGATGGAAGCACTCGCCTTGCTCCTCTGAGTAAGCTCCCATGTTCTCCAGATTTATCAAGATGAGCATCAAGGATATGGACTTTGAGGGATGTCTTACAGCCCATTGTGCCGTAGTTCTTCACCAGAGTTTCGGCCTTGTGATTGCCCTGGAAGCCCTGAACCACTGTGACAAAGCTGTTCCAAGCCTCTTTCTCCTTACTAGTGAGCTTCTTGGGGAATTCATTGCACTCCAGGGTCTTCTTTATCTGTGGTCCAACAAAGACACCAGCTTTGACCTTTGCCTCAGACAGCTTAGGAAGAAGTCTTGAAGGTACTTGAAGGCTGCCGACTCCTTATATAGAGCTCTGACAAATTGTTTCATAAGACCCAATTTGATGTGCAGTGGTGGCATCAGCACCTTCTGGGGGTCCACCAGTGGGTCCCACTCCCGACAGAGATCTCTGTCCCCTGTGGCCAGTCCTGCCTGTGGTAGTGCGCCTTGGTGTCCCTGCTGTCCCAAAAAAACATTTACAAATTAAAAACTTTTCCAATTTAAAACATTAACAAATGTTATAACATAAAATTCCAAGAAACAATTGTCCATCTTACCTTCCGGTGTTTTTTTGCAGTGCTCGCAGGTGAAATGAGGTGCCCAGGGTTTGTCTTGATCCCTGACAGGCATGCCGAAATATGCCTCGAAGGCCTCACACATCTTAGCAGATGTTTCCACAGAGTACATTTTCATTCGTCTTGATAAATTGGCCGCAGACATAGCAAAATGCATCTGCCGGATGCTTGCAGCCTCTTGATGTCATATCAGAAAATGCTGATATGTATCCATTTTGGCAGCTGGAATTAAACTGAACTGTGGGCTTAAGGCCCCTGTATTTATACTACTAATTATTTTACTGGAAAGTTCTAGAAGTTACTCCAAGTTTACTCTGAACTGAATCTATCTGGAATGTTCTGGAAAATAGGTAAATTCCAAAATATCACTGTCCTGGTCACAAAAGCAAAGTTTGTGGGGAATAATAAAAGTAATTTGCTATACTTTTGAGGCACAAGAAATTAGGAAATAACACTTACTACCCATGAACAATAAATAAATACATAAATAATAAAAAATGTTTCACAGTGTATTTGATCGTACGACATACATTTTGATATATAGTTAGACATTATAAAACTATTATTTGTCAAAGTTTAGCATTTTAAAGATTTGAAGTGTCAGTTTTTGCAGTGAATGTCATTATGCTTGCAATCAAACCTGACCATGGTGTTACAAAGAGAAGACAGAGAATAAACATTGTTCTACCAATAATCTAACTGCAAAATTCTGAACATTTAATTAGAGTATTAAACAGAAGAATCAGTGTAAACATTTAGCAATTTCACACTTTCTATAGTATTCTTTTTTCAAACATCTGTTTGTAGGTGTTCTGCATTATGTGTTATCTCACCCCTTCATTTCTGAGTGTGTGTGTGTGTGTGTGTCTCTGTGTGTTCTGCATTCTGAGTGTGTTATCGTCTCACCCCCTTCATTTCTGAGTGCGTGTGTCTGTGTGTTCTGCATTGTGAGTGTGTTATCGTCCCACGCCTTCATCTCTGAGTGTGTTTAGCATTGTGACTGATTTATAATTGTTTTTTGACAAATGTTAAAATAAGCTGTGTTATAGTCTCACCAGATCATTTTTGTGTGTGAGTAGGTGTGAATGCTTTGCACTGAGAATGTCTTAGAGTCTCTAAAGAGTCTACTACCCTGTAAGTGCTGTTTTCCAGATATTTTGACAGCGAATACCAAAGAAGTCTCTTTTTTTGTACGACCACTCAGACTTATCGTATCAAGCCCATTGTTTTTTTTATGTTCAGATGGCAAATTGAGGAAACGTCACCAAGTCTTGAACAAGACTTTCATTAAATAATGAAACAAGGAAAATGTGTTTTGGTAAAAAATGACAGAATACCATTGGAGGGTTAACTTGCATTAGATCTGGAATAATCCCTTTAAATAGTTACATACACCCATTTTCTACTTAAACTCGCTTGTCTCAGTATTACCCACTTTTGCTATAGTAGACAAATCTTTGATAAGTATGAGCCCAGGAAAGTCAGTTTGTTCTAACTTACCGCAGTATTGTGAGCAGCGTGTAAGAATCAAAGGTTTATGACAGACCATGCTGCAGGACACACACTTTTGCACCAGCATGTCCAAGTACTGCCCCTCCCGGCAACTTTGCACCATTCTCTAGCCCCTGACAAATACCTGCATGTACAGCACATACACATACTGACTAATACCATAGTAAACCCATTGTTGAAATTATTCATAGATGACTAATGGGTTAAATTAACTCTAATTATATGATTTATGTTTTGAACAAAGCTTAACCTTCCATATAACAATCCCTTCTGAAAGAAAGATAACAGTTAAAAGTGAAATAGGCAATTTTAATGTTTAAGTGTTGCACTTCAAAGGCCAACATTGCAAGACAACATGCAGTTGAAACAAAACAGAAACAAACCTAAGGAGACTTGGTCTTATTTCAGTTTTGTGTACAATCTACATTCTCTCATATTCATCGATGGTAATCCATCATGTGCACCAACTGGTCCTTGTAAGTTTTAATAGTTTGATTTTCATTTTGAAAAAAACCGGAACAACTAGAATTCGGCTTGATTTTTCATTTTTTTGGTTAATGGTTAGAAACTGGATAAACAGCTTGAATATTTGATTTGCACATGTGAGTGGGCATGAAATCCCCCTTTTCACTGATTGATCAACCCGCGCCATTATTAAATCTCCTTCAAAGCATTGTAACAGACTAAAAGTCCACCGCTATTACTGTTGTATGGTTTCTCAATGTGTTCGATCGGCTGTTCATAGTTTATTGCAATGGCTACATATTATCTCTCTCTCTCATCAAACAAATGCACTGAGTGGGTACAGCAACCTATTTGTGGCAGAGAAATAGATGTTTGTTTGATGTCCCTCGCATCTGCATGCAAAATGACCTCTTTGTTTACTTCTTAGACAGTTTTATTTAGCTGTCAGCTATCAACATCTCTCAAAGCGCGGAGTGGATGCATTTACATTGTAGTGATTGCAATTATGCTATTTCAGTTTCTACCAAATTTGTGACCTGTTTTATCCCTTGCATACCTCAGATCGTTAGTGACCCAGGAGCTCATTCCAACCCCTCCACTTTTCAGTTATGCCCCCAACTCTTCAGTTTTCTTCATTCAATCTGTAATGAATAGTGTAATATAAAATACAATTGCAACAGTCTTTCTCACATTCTTGAAGGAATATAAATTAATAATTAAAATAAGATAAGATTCTCCCTACAGGGTACCATCTTATCCTGCGGGGCACCAGAAACTCCACCGGCTGCCATTCCTCGCACATACGAACCACGTTTCAGGCAAACCAGGCTAGATGTGATTATTTGACTGTTTATTACATTTTTAATGTCTGTCAACAAAAATTCTCATTTTAAAAACCCTCACATCACCTGTGTTCACATCACTGGTTATTTGGAATTATTTACTTTAATATCTGCATATTCCGGTGCTGAGATAGACGAGGAAATACACAAAAAATCAAGGCTTATTTTTCACAATTGTACCATGTTAGATGAAAACATGTTCCAGCAAATTTTAGATATTGAAGGAAGATTTTATTAAAGGAAGAAGAATTGCATCATACATAATTTAATCCACCTGTTAAGTTTTTTACCTGCCATAATTCGGCCCGAAGTAGCTGGGACAGTCTCCAGTAGCCTACACCTGCAACCTTACAAATGACGGCTGCGCAAATAATTTTTTTAACATTTTTTGAAATAGATTGTTAAAGATTTGTAATTGATTGTTATTGATGTATGTGGCAGGGCGGAGGGCGGGGCCGGGTCATGATCCTACACACCCGGTCCCGTATTAGGCTAATTAAGCCTCTGTGAGGGATAAAGATCGACTGCAGAGGATCGTGCGGGGGAGAGAGAGATAGTTTACAGACATGTCCGTCATGTGTGTGTTTCTGTTGTCTTTTAAGTTTATCATTAAACTATTATTTATATTGAAAAGCCGGTTCTTGCCTCCTCCTTTCCATTGATCACTTTACAATGTATTGGTTTAAATAAATGTGTGATTGTAATTTCAGGGAAGATGCATGAAAATGCACTGTTACTGTGTATTATTATTATTATTATTGTTATCTTCAACAACAACAAAAAAATAATAAAGACAAATTATTTACATGTGGGACACTATTACGACTTGTGGGATGAGGGACAAATCTTTAAATTTTGAGACTGTCCCAGCATTTTGATAACCCTATTTCCAAAAGTTTACCACAGCCGGACTGGACAATATATTTCTGGAAAAGGCCCCAAATACAACTATTAATTACTCTTATTAAAGCAACTAGAGAAAGAAATCCAACCAAATGGATTGGGTTAATTTTCACACTTTCTCGGTTTTTCACATTTATTTAAAAAAAGTTTAGCCTATAGCTGTAAATATTTTACACTCTAACATGTCATCTGTCTTCACCTGATTCAGTTACATTAAGTTAATCGAGTGAGAAAGTTAAACTAGAAAAACACAAAGATACATTCATAACACTCATACTTTATAATTGGACAGGGTTTGTGAGTGACAATTGCAATGGTAAACAAAAAAAGCTCTAGAATGTGAAGAAAACATCCTCATACACTAGACAAATCCTCAGATAATGAGGCTAATTTATAACATTTACAACACAAACATGTAAACAAAGGAACAATCCATTTTAAATGCATAACAACATGAAAAAATATATAGTCAAACAGTAGTTAGAAATCTCTTATTTAATGTAATTAATGAACTATTTACAGTTATGGCAAGTGTATGCAGGGTTAAGCTCCAAGCATGAAAAAAGTCCAAAATAATCTAACAAAATGCAAAAATAGATGTGTTGTGATGGTAAATGAAAATAAAAAAAAGATACAAAATAATGTGACTAAATATCAATAACGTGATAAAATATGATTTATGGACGTGCAAATATTAGGCCTAGTACTATCTTCGGTAGCGACCCTACAGTTCTGTAAAACAAAAAAATGGTTTGAAAAGAATGTATTTTTGGCAAATTTTATTTTTTTACTGTTATAGCGGTAGACTTTTATTCTGTTGCACGGCTTTGAGGAAGATTTAATGATGGCGCGGGTTGACCAATCAGTGGAAAGGGCCGTTTCATACCCATGCAAATATTCAAGCTTTTCTACCCATGAACCAAAACTTAAAATAAAGCCGGATTTTTTTTTTCTCATTTAAAACAACAACCCAATAAACGTGTCTTTTTTTTTTTGCTTATTTCTTTTCAAAATGAAAATCAAGCTATCAAAATGTAAATAGATCCAAACTGAATAATGCACTACATTTATGAATATGGACTTAAACACAAACGTTTAGAAAAGTTTCAATAAATCTGTATAAACTGTTATTTTAAAAACAATGTACACTGTAATTGTGATGAAGCAGGCGGAGAATGAGGATCTAGATGCAGCGGTTTATTCAAAAAAACAGAAAAAAGCAAAACAAGGGAGACCTGGCACAGAACATAAAAAATAAAACTTGCAAGAACTAACACAGGAGACAGGGAAACCAAGGACTTAAATACAGAAAGGAACAAACAAGGGAATAAGGAACACCTGGGTGAAATAATCAGGGAATGAGAACTAATCAGGGGAAAACCAATCATAAAATAAAACTACAAAGGACTACAAAAACCAAACAGGAAACAGGAACTAAACTAAACTTCAAAATATAAGCACAAAAACAAAAGACAACAGAGAACATGACAGTAATATATTATGTCCCAGATAATCTTACTTCTAAAGTTCAGCTAGGTTGGTTTTAAATTAGTTTCACAGTACAACCCCTATTCCGAATTAGTTGGAACAGTATGAAAAATGCTAATAAAAACAAAAAAGTAATTTGTCAATTATATTCATCATATTTCACTATATTGAAAAAATTACAACGACACATATGATGTTTTACTTGAAGTTCATTTCACAGTAATTTCAAATCAGATGAGTACAACACACTTCAAAAAAGTTGAGACCGGGGCAGTTTAAGACTAATAACAATTTGATGAGTTAAAATAACATAGCAATGTGAAACAGGAGATGTTAAACAGGTGAAGCAATCATGTCATAGTATATAAGGAGCTTCCAAAAACAGCCTAATCCTTCAAGAGCTCGGATCAGTCATGGGGCCTGGGTAGCTCAGCAAGTAAAGGCGCTGACAAACCATGCACATATGAAGTATATTGATTATGCTTTACAATAAGTTTCCATTAGTTAATACAAGTTAATGCATTAGTATTATGAACAAACAATTAACAATATTTTTTACTGCATGTATTAATCTTTATTAATGTTAGGAAATAAAAACACAGTTGTTCATTGTTTGTTCAGGTTAGTTCATTGTACGTTGGTTTTTGATTGGTTTTTAAAATGTATTAGTAAATGTTGAAGTGAACATTAACTAAGATTAATAAATGCTGTAAAAGTTTTGTTCATTTTTAGCTCATGTAAACTAATGTTGTTAACTAATGTTAAAAAATGGAAACTTGTTGTAAAGTGTTACCAGTACATTTAATCTCTAAATAGGTTATATTAGTGAGAACTTACCTTGTGTGAAAATGGAGACATTGGGGCATCTACAGTCTAGATTTCTGTGCATGTGGGTACTATTTGTACTGGCAGGTCATTTGAATAAAACCACAGTAAGTCTCATGAGATTACACTACTTCAACTGCACGTTTTATGACATACAGATGATATTTTTGTGCAAGTTTGAATGCACTGATACCCTGGTTTATTAATAGTTAAAAAATAATATGTGTTCCAGTTTTTCCACAATACAGTGATTTACCTACATATATTCTATATTTTCTTTTTTCTTTTTTGTGAACAGGGTATGCAAAACCTACTACTTCACCCAGTAACATTTTGGAATTCAGTTGTTATTTATTAATATTATAACCCAACAATTATTTATTGTTGTCCATTTTGTCATTATAATATAATACAGTATTATTATTAATACTTTGAGGATTTGTTGTATATAATAGTAATATATATTCCTGTATTATTTATTTTACTTTCACCTGGAGCTTATATACTGATGCTGAGGTTGTATTTTATGTAAGCATTGTAGGTAATATTCGTAACTTTAACAATAAACATACAAGGCATAGCGGCTCGTAGAGCAGAAGGAAAACATTGATTATCAAGCGCTGAAACTTTGCTTGTTGCAGAACAAACTGGAATAATGTTTAACATTGTAACAATCCCCTCTTTGCAACCTGAACTTGTCCAGAACTTGTCCAAATCAGGTGTTACGGCATGCATTTTTTAAACCTGAAGCTTTTATTAAATTGACACAGGGTCTGTAAATGTGCTGGTCCTCCGGGAGGCACTGAAGAAATAGTGAGATGTGGTGCAGCAGGTATGGATGTTTGTCCAGCTTGTGTTTACATAAAAAACTTGGAAAAACAGAGCGAGTGAGAAACAAGTTCGGACAGCCTATATAAAAAATATATATAAAAAATTACAAACCTGAACCCTACTCTAAACTACTTGAAAAACTCACCCGTCCCGACCCCGTTCTAAGAGCACCGACAACATCATGTCACCCCTCAAGAGATTTTTGTAGAGCTTACTAAAACATCACATATTTTATAAACTGAACCCTCCAACCAAACCCCAAACCTAACCATCAGTGGAGTAAACATTTTAAGTTAGAGTGAAAAATGCAATATCCGATTCACACTCGACAATTTTTAAGCACACGATTACTTCCTGGTTTTAACATGGGATCCTAACCCGGGTCTCCCACACTGCTGACGCAACACGCTTCCAGTCCCACCACAAGGGAAGTCATAAAAGTGTTAAGTTAAAGTAGTTGAAACTTGTCATGTCTCGAGATGTATTATGTTGTACTTGCTGTCAACTGTCCTTTGTGACGTCTCTCATTCTGTGGCTGCGCTGCTTGTGAGGTTTGTTGAGGTGCGCTGACTGCCCCTGATGCTGCTCATAAAACAAGAAGTTACATGTGCTTCAAGTTGAATTTCTCTGATTGTAGGAAAATGTGGACTTTTATTATGGAATTTACATACGAGTCAGAGGATATGATAAGTTGCAAACATTTATTAACACGTTATTTTTCTAATTATAATTAACACTAAAATAACATGTTAAATAGACAAGCTAGTTGTGTAATGAAAAGCCATTTTCTATGTTTTGTTTTGAAACTGACATGATGAAGGTGCAACAATTACAAACCAAGACACATGTCAGACACAAGGTAAAGGAAGATTGTTTGTTTCTACAAATAGGGGTGTTTTTATCTGGACACGCTCATTCAATTGAATTCTAAAGACAAATTAAAACAAATGATCTTCCTGCTGAATACCCTTATGCTGTAACATGAACTATGTTAATGACTAGACAAACTCAGGGGGAGAGAAATTATTCATATTAAGCTGTGCAGATGACCCAGGTTTAAAATGAAAATGCATTATCCTCCAGGGACACATAGTTCATGTTTAATGTGCCTCGTCCATCCACAGATTAATATTTACAGTCATTGCATTCATCTTCTAAATTTTTATCATGATGTTTACAGGCAGCAAAGTGGAGCTCTCCCACACTCTTTTATTTCATAGGGCTGAAGGATCTATGGTTCTAATTTGAGTGTTTAAAGGCAACCTGTGTGTGTGTGTGTGTGTGTGTGTGTGTGTGTGTGTGTGTGTGTGTGTGTGTACAAGTTGATGCTACAATGTCACCCCAAGTATAGTAAAACCTGAGATCACTTACATTGTGGGCCCAGCCAGCGGTCCCCATGAGGGAAATGGCTTATTAAACATACTAATCTAAGGTTTCTGTGAGGTTTTGGGTTAGGGGATAGAAATGATTGTTAGAGCTGTATAAAATCCATAAAATGCATAAAAGTCTATGGAAAGTCCCCACAATGATATATAAAAAAGTTTGTGTGTGTGTGTGTTACATTAAGAGAACAAACATACATCTGTGTTGTACTTTATTATAGTTGTTTCTTTATTTCTTTGGTAACACTTTACAATAAGGATCCATTTGTTAATGCATTAGGTATCATCAACAAATAATTAACTTAATTTTTTACAGTATTAATTAATCTTTGTACAATCTTTGTTCATTGTTAGTTCATGTAAACTAATGTTGTGAACATATGTTACCAAATGGAACCTTACGATAAAGTGTTTATTTCTTTCATATTATTTCCTTATTCATACATACAGAATACCATATTATACAAATTTTTACTTTTATTCTATTCTTTACTGTTTAATCTTATGCTGTGTGATACAGGGGTGGATTTAGTGATTTGGGGGCCCTAGGCAAAGTACAGGTATGGGGCCATTTACATCGGTTTTCTCCCAAAGGTACTGTAAGAGAAATATTTTATATATATTTCTATATATATATATATATATATATATATATATATATATATCGTATATTTATATATATATACATGTGAAACGGACCAAGGAAGGGACGGAAACAGGCGTCAGCTTAAGGGGTAAGCTTTATTTTCTCAGCTTAATTTATGTGTGTATATATGTCTGTGACACACAAGTATTCTTGGCCTTGTTGTCGGGCTCTCTCTCGAAGCTTTGTGGCTGCTGGCTTTTATCCGCTCTCCTCACGCTACTGCAATTAGACACAGGTGTTAGGCTTAATTTAGCTCAGGTGTAAGCGCTCTTACCGCTTTTCTCTCCCGGACGGGCGCTTGACCATGCCCCCGCTGCCACAATACACTACCATTCAAAATGTTGGGGTCACTTGGTGAAATATTTCTCATGATCTTAAAAATCTTTTGATCTGAAGGCTTTGCTTAAAAGTTTGAAATTAGTTTTGTAGACAAAAATATAATTGTTCCAATATATAAATGTATTTAATTACAAATAAAATTTTTTAATAAAAAAACTTGTACCGAATTGTACCGAATAATTAAGAAAAGCATCCAATAAGTGCCCATTATATAGATGGGAACTCCTTCAATACTGTTTAAAAAGCATCCCAGGGTGATACCTCAAGAAGTTGGTTGAGAAAATGCCAAGAGTACATGTCTGCAAAATCTAGGCAAAGTGTGGCCTTAACATAGTTTTGATTTATTTTGGATTTTTTTAGTCACAACATAATTTACTATCTATTTTTCCATAGTTGTGATGACTTTATTATTATTATAAAATGTGAACAAAATAAATAAAGAATGAGTAAGTGACCCTAAACATTTGGTAGTATATATATAGGAATATTTTCTCCTTACCATTCCATTGTATATATATATATATATATAATGGAATGGTAAGGAGAAAATATTCCTTCGTCCTGAAAGATATCACTGAAACACAATAAGTGTCCTGAGATACTTCATCTGTCTCTGTGACAGCAAACAAATATGTAGCCGTGGTTGTCTCTTTCTCCTGGCTGTGATACATTTCTAAAAAGGAGTGAATAATAATGTCTGACAACATATTATATAAAAAAACACAATCTGGCTACTATGAACTACTATACTGTATATACCACTACAATAGCTTTTTTCTTTCTCACTCTCCCTCTTTCTTAATGCACTTTTTCTCCATTAACTGACCTTGAATTGACTATATCCAAATTATTAGACAAAAAGTTGACTTTGCATGTTTCCAGAAGGCTTTGATCAACTTTTACATTTGAAAACATTATAAGTAAGCTAGATTTATGCAGCTAAATAAGGCGAAAATGAGTCAACAGTCTCAGTCTCACAGTGTTTTCTTATTTATGAGTGTCAACGCCCAGATCATCATCAACACTGTGCTTTGGAGACTTTAGTGATTGCTGTGCTTGTGGAAGCAGAGAAGTTTGGCAGTGTAGGCTGTACAGCTTTTCTGTTTTGAAAGACAGTGTTACCTTTTTTTTTCTCTTCACAAATTCAATTCAAACTGAACTAGCAACATTGTAACTTAGCTTGTAACTTGCAACAGAGTATACAGTGAAATCACACTAATCTGTCTGAGTTGTTTGGCTCACGTTCACCTTTATATGAACTTGTGGAGATGCATAAAACCTTGGAATATTCCATTACAGCCTGATCTGAGGGGGTTGCTTGCATTAATGGTGCTGAAAGTAACAGCGTTATGTTATTCATATTGGCATTGTAACGGTGATATTTATAATTTCAGCACACGTTATTTAGAATTAATGATAATAAAAAATAATATTATTTGTATTTTTGGGGGCCCCTTGGCTTCTGGGGGCCCTAGGCGGATGCATACCTTTGCCTAGTGCTAAGTCCACCCCTGGTGTGATATATTGTCATCCCAAGTTAGAGATGATGAAGAACTGTCTCCATTTCAATGTCTTTAGCATCACTGATGTTGTGAAGGAGTGATTTTCCATTGTCTTTGCTATGTATAATAACAATTGTTGAGTTTGTGCTGATCAGATGAAGTCAGACTGAGCATTGAGAAATGTCGCAACTAAGATTATTCAGTAAATTCAGCTCATTTTTACAAACACTTTGTCTCCTGCCTCCTGCTATATTCCCATGCTTACTCTGCCTACTCTTCGGCTGTTAGAAGAGTTCACATAACAAGCTGTTGATGTTGACTGGTTTTGAATATCAGACAGAACTCTGATATTTGGATATCTTCTGATAAAGAGAAAGATCTAGTAAAGAAACTGGATCTAACAGGGTCAAGAAATCTGTGTAGTTAAGGTAATTAAATTAGTCATGTTGTTTTGTTAAACCTGAAACTAAGCACACACTCATTTAAACACATCCTTACACCTGAAGTTGTTTTAAATAGATCTCAAGTAGACCAAGTGCACAAGTGCCTTTCGTTGACTACCAACAGAAATGGACAAAAACCTATTAAACTAGGCAGGGGTGGAGCTAGGGTTGGCCAGGGGTGGGCGTGGCCACCAAGCCAGGCCACCCCATTGGCCACCCCACTCACAATTGCCATTTTGATCATTTTTTGTCTTGGGCACAATTTAGTTTTTACAGTTGGAACTGTCTCTGTGAAGACTCCATCTTTGTATCCACGCGTCTCTGTTTTCTAGACGAACAACCCCCCGTCTGACGATACGAAAATACTGCCCAAAAATGTCTGTGCCACCACAAACTGATCGCTGGCCCCTGCCTAGCCACCCCTGTGAGAGGCCCCTGGCTCCGCCCCTGATCAAAATAATCAACAGGAAAGAGTGGAGCCATACTGGGTGACCATGACACTGCAGTCAGTGCAGTTGTGTCACTGGAGTTCACAGTCTTTGGAGCGGTGAAGCTGAACCGAAAAGACAGATGGTGGCTTGAGGCAGGAAGAGCAAACTCAATATTCCACACCTGTTGACTCAAACCAACACTAATGTCCTCGTTTTGTATACATGATGAATTCATGAATGTCTTTTGTTTCATTGTGTGTCAGCCAAAGAGAAATAATGGAAATGCAGTTTACGTGTAATGGGTCATCAAGTTTCTATTACATGGTACAATGGGATTTTGTTTGATGTTAAAGGTATTTGTTGTTAATGCTCTCAAAAAAGCATCTTGCTGTCTCAAAGTTATTGTCAAAGTTGACAAAATTTGCCCTTTAAATATTGTCCCTATGTAATGGGAGCAAGCTGGTACGTGACAGCTGTGCGGTATGTGTAAACCTCACTCCCCTGGCCTCAAAAGGCACACTAGCGACTAAAGCTAGAGGCTTTAGCCTTTAGTCTACTCGTTATTGTACCCGCATCCTGTGCTGGCTGACACCGGTGCGAATCCCTCTCTAAGCAGGTCGAGCAGGACTGGTTACGGTGGTGTCGTGACCCGGATGGGAGTGAGGTTTAGTGGGGGTGAGTATAATGGGAGCAAGCAAAACGTGATAGCAGTGCAGTATTTGTAAACCTCACTCGCTTGGCCTTAAGAGGCACACTAGCAACTGACACTAGGAGCTGTAGCCTTTAGTCTCCTCGTTAGCGTGCTCGAATCCCGCTCGGTGCGGGCTGAGCAGGACCGGTTACAACTACAGTGTATTTACACAATAATACTAAACCACCCTGTCACCTTTTTTTTTAAATTATTTCTTTTCACACAAATGATGTTGCTCCATCAATATTTAATTAAAATATATTTTTTCAATCTTGATATATTTTGTGACCAAGAAAAAAGCTAATTCTTAAATTTTGTAACAATAAAGACAAATACTATTTTGTAAATATAATGAAAAAAAAAAAAACATTATTGACACAAATATATAATAGCACTATCATTATAAAATAATAAAGACTTAATGTATCTGTTAAACCTGAACACATATAGTAATAAAGATATTTGTATTACATTCAGAAAGGTTGTACGAACTCTTAGCTGCATTTATTTATCATTTGCCTCTGTTTCACTGGCAGTAATTGCACAAATCAAATGAAACTTTATTCACACATTAGACTTTATTTGTTTGGTAAATTAATGCAATGCATTTCATTTTTGTCAATAACAACACTGAAAAGGTTGGCTGATACTTGATCACGTTTCTCCACAAATGTCAATAATTACAGATCATGAACATGATGCGTAATCCATATACAAGGCAAAAGATAAATAGCTGTCCATCCAAGATCATAACAAAGGTCAAATAAACTTAAAGCCCCATTTCGATAATTGTTTTATTTATTTTTTATTACCCAAGATAGACAACAGAGGGAGACATTTAGCACCACAAAATAACACAAATTTACAATAGAGGGATTTTACCTTTTTTTTAATTTCTAAAAAAGGGAAAAAAGAAGGATAAGAAGAATAGGAAAGGAAAGAATCTTGTTTTTTTGTCCTGCATCTTCTGATGTCAGGCATAGTCAGAGGTTTTCTAAAGTATTACAGCAGTTAGTCACTTAATTTGAAGGGGAAATTTGACTGATTGACATGTTGCTATACTGCAGGGATTCCATCTTTCTCTTACACATTGATAAAATAATCATTACCAGCCTACTTCCAAACCTAAATGTTAACATGCAAGTTATATAACAAGTAGATCATTTTCATTAAGCATGCTGCTTATTTTGTATTTACTTTTATGTTTTAGAAAGTTGAACATACATTATATTCCCTATTCAATTATAGAAGCATTTAAAAACAGGCCTGTGGCTTAGTGAAGTTTAATTAAAACAATCAGTTTGTCCACAAATTACCTCTCAACAATAGAGTTTGAAGAATCATTTAATTAGACTTGAGGATTATTCTGCTTGGGTGCTTCATAATAAATTGGATCTTTAAAAATAAATAACTCGATACACACGGCAAAAACTGAGCTGTCGCAGCTTAGCAACCAGGGTAATGGAACTCAATGGCATGTCAGAGCAACCTGCCATTAAAGTTGCAATGAGTTATACTACAAGCTGAAAATGACCCCGGAGACCCCAGTACAAAATACATAGCCTTCATTATTTGCAACTATTGTATAAGGTGAGAGATTATTCATTCTTCAAGGTCTAAGCTTGGGGTTTGTCAAAGAATGACAGAAATCATTTAAACCTCTGATGCATACAGAAGTAAAATTGTAATGCTGAATTGTACCATAGATCAGATTAGGAACTCTTGGCAACTTGACATGAAATAGTGATATTCTGCTGAACAGTTGAAGGCACATTGAATTGAGCTCAGTCAAAGTGTTTAAAAGTTGGACAAATTGAACACTGAGATAATTACTTTGCAATCAATAATTCTTCTCTAGGTTTCAAAAGATGCTTGTCTTGATCCTAGAAAAATCTGTTTTCACAATACTTCGCCTCATTCATCTATAGCATCACGTGCAGCATAACAGACCATTGACTTTTAGACTCACCAGGTGCTATTATGTGGCCCACTAATTTTGGCACATTGCATGATGTTACAAGTTGGACATACACAAACAATAAACAAGTTCAGTTTGAATAATTGTTTTAGCCCTTCACAAATCTTGAAATTCTCTAAACCCCTTAACAGTTTTAAGTGAAAAATGATTATAATAGCCTATGTTTCATTAAGTGCATTTACATGCACAGCAATCAAAACCCCCACAAACATCAGCTTTTCAAGAAAACCGACAACATTTACATGAGATTTGAAATAATTGGGTTATTCTCTGCTTTTGATATCAAGCCTTAAATTGGCATGAGCCCAACACTTGCACACTTTGGATTAGCTGGTAGGAAAACCGGCAAAGGCGTATACATGCAATGCAAAATCAGGGTAATGGGCAAAAATCTAACCGCTTATGCCCTTACCCAGATAAAGGAAAGTCATTTAAGGCATTTGTCAGCTTATTAAGCATAATCAGTGTAAGATCGTGTATGTAAATACGCTCATGACAAGTCTCATGTAAATGCTGTTTCCATGCGTTGTCGGATTTATTGAATAACCTTATCAGCATAGTTATCAGCATATTGGTGTGGTTATAAACATGTGATTTTCATTCTGTATCATGGCAGCTCCAATATTTACACATTATGTAGCTCTGTGTGCAACAAATCTTGTTACAGGGGTTTTAAATTAGTGTCATATTTACAAGCAAATAATAGCAGATGAGTTGATTGTACATTCAGGTTGGAGGGTTTGTTGTTAAAGCTCTATGAATGAATGCACACACAAACCAAACAGTGTCTACATATCTCTTTCTGTGTCTTTTCAAATAATTATTTACAGTAAGGCACTTGGAGCATAATTTTATGAATCTGAATTATTTTGCATTTCCTCCAAGTAATGAAAATGCAAAGCAGCTGTTACGATGCCGTTCTTCATCCTTTGCCACCACAGAAATGTCCTAGTTCAGAGTAACATAGATGGTGCCATTACGACAGATATCATTCATCACAATGATGGATAAAGGCTGTGTGTCTTATGTTTAATAATGAGGTATATTTAACATTTTGACAAGAATTGCAGTTCAAATTCTGCTAATGTATTTGATTTAATACTTTTCTCTGAATAATTTAGTTGAAGTTGAATGAACTGTATGCCCTCCTGAGTTCTCTTTCATCATTGTCTGTATCATTGCCACCTTGGCCATCATTTCTACTGTATTACTCAGGTGGGTGAGCAAGGTTGTTTGTTTAACAGCAAAAAACATTCGACTGTTAAGCAGATGACTGTTAATTGATTAATTAATGAAGCATAGCCAATGTCCTTAAGGTGACTTTATACATCTAAAAAGCTTAAAGGGAACTTTCTCTAGTCTAGGTCATTGAATAATTACAATGTCTTTCTTCCCTACCCCACCCCCTCTCTCTGCATTAAACAGAATGTAAATTTCCTCTTCCAAAATAAAAACCCATTGGGAACCAGAGGTGAACATTTATGAGGGAAAACAAATTTAAACAAAAATAAAAGACTGCAACCATCAGGTTTAGTAAGATATTTTAACCATAAACATAAATCACAAAATTACAACAAATAACTAGGCCATACAAATTTATACCTGTTTTTTTCCTCTCCAGATGTTGGGTACCTTTTTATTCATCTACCATTCTGCATTCATCATCACTGAAAAAGTCTTGAATAATAGTAAACCTTTCCTAACTGTACTTGTGGTTCCTAGTGTTTATCTAATGAGGGCAATGATCTTGAATTATCAATGGACTTTTTGGGACTGAAGTGAACAAAACACACAACAACACAACAGCTTCAGAATTTTTTTCAGACAGTGACTAAGTAAAACGACTACATATATTTACAATAAATCACATTCTTAGCATTTTCTCATCGCTGCAATACAGGAGCTCTGTCAGTCTGAGCTGCCAAAAAGGATCTTGTTGTGTTACCTGGTAAACAATACCAAATGACAGACCACTTTAGGACACACATTACCTCCTAAAAATATGCTTTGAAAAGAGGTTGCTGTCCAAACAAATGGTATACGTATGTTAGATATGCAAATAAATTAGATATGTAAAGTTTCATTGTTGATCTTAAATGCTAAATCACTCCTCAGATGGTTTTTACAATTTAGAATTTGAGAGCTTTTCATTGCAGAGTCTAAAAATATCACTGCTTAAAGGCCAAATTTCACTTTTAGCATTGTTGCAGGATATCTCATCTCAGCAGTGACAAAAGTGATTTTCAGGCCAAGATCTCTCAAGGCAACAAACCATCCTCAGATACTGGTCTGCAAGTCTCCGTTGAGGAGTGCGGCATTATGTGTTTCCGTCATAACGTCGTTGACCATTCGAGTCCTGTCCTGTCGACTGTCACTGCGCTCAATCTCATCCAAGCCTCCGACTCTTTTTAGACACAGGACGTTTTGGAAACTCTTCTTAAAGTTGTCCGACAGGAAGGCATAGAGGATGGGGTTGGCACAGCTGTTTGCGTAACCCAGCACCACCACAAAGTCAAAAGTGCTCTTCAGCACAGATGTGGACGGCACAGTTCCAGTCACAGAGGTCACATTGAATACATAGAAAGGTAACCAGCAGAGCACAAAAACCACAACCACAATAGACACCATGCGGGTGACTTTCCGCTCTGAGCGCTTCCTTTTGGTTGAACCCACCCGCATGCCTGAGGACTTCACCTTAATGACGATGAGCAAGTAGCACAAGGAGATAACTATCAGCGGCAGGAAAAAGCCCAAGAAAAAGGTGTAAAAGATGAAAGCAGTGTAGTATGTGTTCTGGGGCTCTGGCCACAACATGGTACATGTCCGTGCCTCATTCCTTTTGGTGTTCACACCACTGTAGATCATGATTGGTAGGTTGACCAGCAGAGACACGCCCCACATAGCCAAACTGATTGCCTTGGCCACACACGGTTTTCGCCATTTGGTGGATTTTATTGGATGCACCACGGCCAGGTAGCGATCAATGCTCATGACTGTTAGAAAGAAGATGCTGGTGAACTGGTTCATTGAGTCCACAGTTAGGATGATGCGGCAAATTGCGGCTCCAAAGGGCCAGTGGAGCAGCGCTAGCTGAATGGCAATGAATGGCAGGCTCAGCATGCAGAGTACATCTGCTACAGCCAAGTTCAAAATATAGATGTTGGTAACAGTCTTCATCTTGGCATAGCGCAGGATAACGTAGATGACCAGGGCATTACCACAGAGCCCCACCGCACATACCACAAAGTACACAAATGTGATGACTACAGAACTGGTTTGGTCAAAGTCAGGGTGAGTGCCATTGTGGGGATAAATCTCCAGGCCAAAGTCAGACTCGTTCCCTGGGAAGAAACTATCATTGAAAAGGGCTTCAGGGAGGGACATATTGGAAATGGGGATAAACGTCCATGTCTCCATTTTGGCTGTGTTTATACACAGGGCTTACAAAGATGGAGTCCACAGTTTAACATGAAACCTGTGTGTATTTTTGGAGAGAAAAAAAAGCACATGTGATTATGAAATATATCTTCATGTATGGTTTTCACGTAAATAAAAAAGTCACATACTTGTACTTATATGGTTTGTTTTCATATGTATGCAACATATACTGTATTTTCCACAAATACTAGTGGAATTTGTACCAAACGAATATATATATATATCGGATTTCTCTATCGGATGTCACATTAGCATAATGTACAATGAACTTGTAAATTGCGAGTATCAATATTTGAATCAAAACATAACTGTAAACTTTTGGGGGCATTAATGGGCATCACAGTGGCTCTGATGTCCACTTTAGCATGAGCAATTTTGCCCCATATCAGACTGCACAGTCTTGATACTACAGATTCAGTTTTGAAATGAGAGTTCAGAACTCACACATTGATGACATAACCAGTGGTTTAATTCAAAATGTCCAAATTGTCCCTTAAAGGAATATTCCGGGCTCAATACAAATTCAGCTTAATCGAAAACATTTGTGGCATAAAGTTAATTACCACAAAAAATAAAAAGAATACATTCTACCTGACCCTGTGATCAAAGGAGGAGGTAAACATAAAAAAAAGCAAAAATCAGGGTTACAATGAGTCACTTACGATGGAAGTGAATGGGGCCAATCAGTAAACAACAGTTATGTCCAATTTTACTACTTCATTGCCATGACAACAAAAGCTGTAAACCCTCAACC
The DNA here is from genome assembly GCF_025860055.1 of Xyrauchen texanus. Classification (NCBI taxonomy): domain Eukaryota; kingdom Metazoa; phylum Chordata; class Actinopteri; order Cypriniformes; family Catostomidae; genus Xyrauchen; species Xyrauchen texanus. The sequence continues at coordinate 24,082,302 of NC_068315.1, forward strand.
ACCATAAAACCTCAACCACCGTAAAAAATATGATTTAGGTAACTTTACAGCTCAAATAATACAATAGTTTCAACAGAAGAGTGAATGTAAGTGCTTTTATAAAACGATATGCTTCATTTTTCTCCCTTCAAACCCTGATAAAAATCAATTCACTCTCATTGTAAGTGCCTCGCACCAACCTTGATTTTTTTACGCTTTTTTTTAAGATTTTTGTTTTGTTTTGGTAATTAACATTATGCCACAAATGCTGGCAATTGACCCTAAATTGTATTGAATTCAAATACAAGTAATTGTGAATTCAAGTAATTGTTTTGTTAACAGGAATACATCATATAAAGCCATGTTTCACTTGTTCTGCATTTTTAGGTCACATGTTTGATTGTCAATATTGCTTGGTTTATTCTGCAACTTTGTACAAACGTGGACTTTACCTTGTCAGTCTAAATTATACAGCCCATTGACTTTTGCCTAAGCAAATATTGGTTTAATCGATCTTTATAAAACAAATATAGGACATTTGAATTAAGTGCAACAGAAGACTGATATTTTGCTAGGGATCACACATGAATGCTCAAAGGAGTCAATTAATATCAAAGTGGAGTACTGCAGACTTGTTAAGGCATTAGATTAGGCTACATCATTCAAATCGTGTCGGTCTCCATCCTATGCAATATTAATGGAAAACCTACAGAAACCCTGCAGGGTTCAATCAAAACGTTCAAAAAGCCTCAATTGATTGGTCCCCTTATATCTATTTAAAGGCATTAAATAGTCATATTACAACGGAACTGGGACGTCTGTATTTCAGTAAAGCAGACATTATTAGTTCTTGTCCATTCACACTCATATTATTAGCCAATCATTGGAAGAGTAAGTGATATCATTGGTTAAACATATTCACAAAATAATAAAATAAACAACTAAATTAGCCATTTCTTCTTTTTACATTCGTTATTATAAAATGTATTTTATCCATCTGAAAATACCCATCTTCTGGTCCATTGAATTAACTGAAACAGTATTTTTTTTATTATTATTTAAAAAAATATATATTTTTAATGTTTTAAATAATTAACATTTTATTTTAGAATATGAAAAGAAGAAGTCATATTGCAAACAGTATACTGCCAAATGGCTACTTGACAAGAATGTAGTCATTAAGTGTTATAAAAAATGCCATTTAAAAGATTGTACTAATGTATAAATTTGCCTTATCACATTAATGATTTACCTGTATTTATGGAACATCTTTGGAAATCCATTCCTGCAATATAATAGTTTAACATGTTTCAATTGGTCACCGTAATATTAGCGTAGACCTGCACGAGCAAGTGCGAAATCCAAAATAAACGACACTCCGACTTCACACCTCTTCATAAACCCGCTTGTCCGTTTGTGCGTCAGGACCTGCAGATCCCCTCAGATAATAAATGTCCGGTAATTTCACTGTTATTCCTGCAGCAAATAAACTAAGACACCTGTTAGGATATGAATGGCAGAGTGATGCAACTTAAAACTGGAAAAACGAAAATAGCGTAATTTCGAAAGCTGTACTCGAATTCCTCTGGGGTTTTTTCAGTCACAGAGGGTCAGTCAGACCCTTGCGCGTTGAGAGCAAAGAGCGCGTGTTGCTGTGTTCTGCTTGAGCGCGAGAGTGAGTGCAGCTTCCCGCTCTGCGTGCAGATGGAGCTACTGATCCGCCGACGCGCGCTTCTCGCCCTCACTGGACAGAAGCGCCTTGACATAGGCTGCGTCACGAAGGAAATACATTAATCTAAACGACGTGAAAGGCTATATTCAGATGTGTTTGTTGTGTGGTCTTGATAAGGATAAGGAATTTGGCAGAGGTTTAAAATATTTAAATCAATACCAAAAAAACATGTTCGATATTAGATACGATTAAAATAAACTTGTGTGGGAATAATTTTAGAGAATTATTAGAGAATTTAAATCAAGCCAAAAACACCACTCTTTGGATCCAAGCTGCAAAAACAACTAAAATTGTTTTTAGTATTTTTCAGTAATTCCCATTCATCTCATTGGCAGTTGCTTACTTGGTGCATTCAGATATGCAACTTGGATGCTACTATGCTACATGGGCACTCAGGTCTGGATCCACTAGAAAATGATGTCCTGAAAACTTTGATTAGCCGATGGCCCCACAAGAAGGCGCACACACCAAAGCCCTTCAATAGTGACTCTCCTGGAGATGCTTATACTGTACTGTATGTGCAGCAGACAGGGAAGTATCACAATACCAAGTAGTATCATGATACTACTCATTTTGTTTCTTAAGTAATAATAATTCAATCAGGGCAGTAAGTATTCAACTCAACAATTATGTATGCAACAATTTCAAATCAACCAAATCAAAGTCATGCAGAAAAATAGTATGAAAAGCTTACATTTATTGTAAAGTGATCAGCAATTATTTTCATAATTTTCTATTTATAATTATTACTGAATAATATATGACACTGACCTTGTTGATGCATGGAGCTAAAGCCTCAAGTCTGATGATGTTCTATTTTAAATTACTGTCATGAATGCAGTAGGGTAAACATGACAAATCACACATTATCTACTGCAAATATCTTTCAATCATGACAGAGTGATTACAACAGTTTATTTGACTGATCCTATGCAGATTTCATTCACAGAATGAGACAGAAAGCAGATTATTTAGAGAATATCCAATATGACAGCTTGGTGAATAGAACTCACACCATATGTGAACTTGGCGACTACAGTTTGAAAGTTCTTCATCAAAAATTGACCTGAGCTTACCAAAATTCTAACTACCGTGCCCACTGGCCAAAGCTGAAAGTGTTTTTGAAAATAAAGGCATGAGTGAGCTCCAGTATCTGGGTGAAATGTCCACAGAGGAGATACAAAAGCAAGTTGTAAAGATAGTTGCTTTTAGTTATCAATTATGTAAACCAGTGAAGAAGAATGCATGTTTTATTAACTCTACCCCCAAATTCACAATACCTCTTCAAACATTACAATAATACAGTTTTTAAAAGTACAGAGTAGATTGGGTACAGTACAGTGAAATGGGTCTCCCAAAGAAGCAAAAAAAAAAGCTTATAAGTAGGGGCCCATAGTTCTTGAATGGGTAGATACTGACAAGGTACAGTGAGACACAATAAATACACACAAATAAATACATACCATGACATATGTTACAACAACATACTCACTCATACCAACATACACATACATCTCAGTAATCCATGAACATCAGTTTTTTAATAATTAAATATAGGTTAAGAAGAAATTATGTTTTAATTGTCTTTTGAAGTTGGAGATAGAGGGCAACACCTTAATACCATCATCAACCCTGTTCCAAATCTGCGGACCCCTACAAACAACACTCATACTGGTGCGCACATGTCTGCGATATTTTCCAAATATAAGTGGTTTGAATCTCGTTTGGTATGTATGCTGGGGGCTGGAGATAGGAACAAGATTACTCAATCTAGGGTTCAAGCTATTTACAATTTGAAACATTAAACAAGCATTATGATATTCATTTAGCTCAGCTAGTCTTAATAACTTAAAGCGATAGAATAGAGGGCTGGTCGGGGAATTTATCTCTGACCAGAACAACGCCCGTATGGCTTTCTTTTGCAAGGATTCGAGTTTTTTAAGATGACTTGTAAAGGTGTTGCACCATATCACATTACAGTAATTAAGGTGTGGTTCAAAGAAAGTTTTATACAACATCATAAGGGCAGACAGAGGAAGAAAATGTCTGATCTTATAAAAAATATTAAATCCAAATGAAATCCAACCATCAGTGGAATAACAGGATATCTTAAAAAGAAAATGGAACCTACAAATTGTGCTCGTCATTGATTGTGAATGTGATTATTTTTTGGGTTCACGCGGTACATGAACCCAGGTCTATGACCCTGTTGAACCATTGTGCATTCAGTTGATCACAGGAGAAGGTAAACATACTTATACTGTATCTGATGAAAAAATGTCTGATTGAATATGGTGCATGTCAGTAACTTGGCAGAATGGGGTCGATGTCAGGGTAGCATTGTTTATCATTTTGATCATTTATTCAAAAAATGTACAAGAATCTAACCTTTAATTGAAGTAGAACAATTGAAAGAGGTGAAATATCTCATTATTAAATAAATATTTTTCTCCAAAAATTGTTGGTCACAATTATTGTTATCTCTAGAAGTACAGTGCATCCGGAAAGTATTCACAGCGCTTCACTTTTTCCACATTTTGTTATGCTACAGCCTTATTCCAAAATTGATTAAATAAATTATTTTCCTAAAAAAAAGAATCTACAAACAATACCCCATAATGACAACGTGAAATAAGTTTGTTTGAAATCTTTGCAAATAAAAAAAAATGTAAAAAAATCACATGTACATAAGTATTCACAGCCTTTGCTCAATACTTTGTTGAAGCACCTTTGGCACCAATTACAGCCTCAAGTCTTTTTGTGTATGATGCTACAAGCTTGGCACACCTATTTTTGGGCAGTTTCTCCCATTCTTCTTTGCAGGACCTCTCAAGCTCCATCAGGTTGGATGGGGAGCGACGGTGCACAGCCATTTTCAAATCTCTCCAGAGATGTTCAATCTGGTTCATGTCTGGGCTCTGGCTGGGACACTCAAGGACATTCATAGAGTTGTCCCGTAGCTACTCCTAATGTTATCTTGGCTGTGTGCTTAGGGTCGTTGTCTTTTTGGAAGATGAACCTTCACCCCAGTCTGAGGTACAGAGTGTTCTGGAGCAGGTTTTCATCAAGGATGTCTCTGTACATTGCTGCATTCATCTTTCCCTCGATCCTGACTAGTCTCCCAGTTCCTGCCACTGAAAAACATCCCCATGGCATGATGCTGCCACCACCATGCTTCACTGTATGGATGGTATTGGCCAGGTGATGAGCAGTGCCTGGTTTACTCCAGACATGACGCTTGCCATTCAGGCCAAAGAGTTCAAATCTTTGTTTCTCATGGTCTGAAAGTCCTTCAGGTGCCTTTTGGCAAACTCCAGGCAGGCTGTCATGTGCCTTTTACTGAGGAGTGGCTTCTGTCTGGCCGCTCTACCATACAGATTAATGGAGTGCTGCAGAGATGGTTGTTCTTCTGGAAGGTTCTCCTCTCTCTGCAGAGAAACACTGGAGCTCTGTCAGAGTGACCATCGGGTTCTTGGTCACCTCCTTGACTAAGGCCCTTCTCCCCCGATTGCTCAGTTTGGCTGGGCGATCAGCTCTGGGAAGAATCCTGGTGGTTCCAAACTTCATGCATTTACAGATGATGGAGGCCACTGTGCTCATTGGGACCTTCAATGCTGTCTGATTTTTTCTGTACACTTCTCCAGATCTGTGCCTCGATACAATCCTATCTCGGAGGTCTACAGACAATTCCTTGGACTTCATGGCTTGGTTTGTGATCTGACATGCACTGTGAACTGTGGGACCTTATATAGACAGGTGTGCGCCTTCCAAATCATGTCCAATCAACTGAATTTACCACAGGTGGACTCCAATCAGGTTGTAGAAACATCTCAAGGATGATCAGTGGAAACAGGATGCACCTGAGCTCAATTTTGAGTGTCATGGCAAAGGATGTGAATACTTATGTACATGAGATTTTTTCATTTTTTATTTTTAATACATTTGCAAAGATTTCAAACAAATGTCTTTCACATTGTCATTATGGGGTATTGTTTGTAGAATGTTTAGGAAAATAATTAATTTAATCAATTTTGGATTAAGGCTGTAACATAACAAAATGTGGAAAAAGTGAAGCGCTGTGAATTCTTTCTGGATGCACTGTTTATTCCAATTCATATTTTGCATTTTTAGTGCACCTGGGTGACTAGGAACATTAAATTGTTCTGCCATGACTTCCTGTTTCACAATGGTATAAATATAAGGTAAAATAAAAATAACAGGCCAAATTTCTTTAATAATCAATCACAGTGGGTTACACTAAAGAATATAGTTCTGATGTGTAACAAAAGGTTGTTGAGCTTCACAAAATGGAAAGTGGGTATAAGAAAATAGCCAAATCATTGAAAATGCCCATTTCCACCATCAGCGCATTAATTAACAAGTTCCAATCAACTGGAGATCTTAAGAATCAGCCGGGAAAAGGACGTGTGTCTATATTGTCTCCATGCACAGTGAGGAGGATGGTTCAAGTGGCCAAAGAATCTCCAAGTAACACAGTTGGAGAATTGCAGAAATTAGTTGGGTCTTGGGGTCAGAAAGTTAAAAAAAAACATCAGACATCACATACATCACCACTGGAGGGTTTCAAGGAAACAGAAGCCTCTGCTCTCATCCAACAACAAACTCAAGTGCCTTCAGTTTGCCAGACACTACTGGAACTTCAAATGCGACTGGGTTCTATGCTCAGATGAAACAAAAAAATACCTTTTTTGTGGCAAAAACCACAGATGGGTTTGGCGCACACAGAGATGAAGTACCCAATGCCCACGGTTAAATGTGGTGCTGGATCTTTAATGTTGTGGGGCTATTTTTGTGCCAGAGGTCCTGGATATCTTGTTTGGATACATGGCATCATGGACTCTTTCAAATACCATCAGATAAAAAATCTAAACCTGGCTACTTCTGCTTACAAGCTTACAATGAGCCCAGGTTGGATCTTCCAGCAGGACAATGATCCAGAACAAACATCAAAATCAACACAAATATGGTTCACTGACCACAAAATCAAGATTCTACCATGGCCATCCCAGTCCCCTGACCTGAACCCCATAGAAAATTTGTGGGGTGAACTGAAGAGGATTGGTGGTGGCGTAGTGGGCTAACGCACATAACCGTTAATCAGAATAAAATCAGAAGGTCACTGGTTCGATCCCCAGAGCCACCACCATTGTGTCCTTGAGCAAGGCACTTAACTCCAGGTTGCTCCAGGGGGATTGTCCTTGTAAGTGCACTGTGAGTTGCATCTGCCAAATGCATAAATGTAAATGTAAGAGGAGAGTCCACCAACATGGACCTCTGAATTTGAAGGATCTGTGGAGATTCTGTATGGAGGAATGGTCTCAGATCCCTTGCCATGTGTTCTCCAACCTCATTAGGCATTATAACAGAAAACTCAGAGCTGTTATCTTGGCAAAGGGAGGTTGGAAAAAGTATTGAATAAAAGGGTGCAAATAAATATGAGATATTGCACCTTTAAAATTATTTTATTGAAATTAAAGATGAGATTTTTGTAAAGTTTTGAATGAAAGATCAAAAGGATTAACAATGAAGATTTTTTTCACAGCCGTCTTTGATCAAATTTACCATGGGTGCCAATATTTTTCACCACTACTGTTGACTTAAGTGTTTGACTCTTTAAAAACTTTTTAGGGGAGAAAATGATATTAACTACCACATATACAACCGTATTTAATACTATCGTATTTATGCATAAATTGACAAAAACATAGCTTGAAACTTGAAAAAAACACATCTCAAGATCCATGGATTTGGAATTGAGCTCCGTTCAGCTGTGTTTGAAGAACGAGTTTGCATCTTGTGCTTTCACAAGTGACAAGCAAGCCTGAGGGTGATATGTTCTCGGTTTGTCCAGCTGGAGATAACATGATATTATTTATCAAATTAATCACACTGATTTAATGTGGTAACTTTACAGCCCTGAAATATACACGAGATAAAGTTTCCTGACAGAATTATTTTTTTTTTCAGCTCGAATATTGTTTTCCTGGAAATGCTGGCCCTAAAACCTTCAGTTGGTTATGGTATTTTGGGTTTTACCATGACTGAGAACTTGAATCCTAAAGGGAAGAAAGAACAAGTCAACACACCAGTGGGCCTTCAACTCTAACAGCACTTAGTCAACAAAGAGACTCTGAAACTGAAAATATATAGTATAGTGTTAAAGGTCAATGGCTGATAAGCCATGAAAATCCTTGATGGAAGGTAAACTGTTTCAGTGACAATAAACAGACACAAATTGAAAAAAGGGGGATATTTAATGAAAACGTTAAATGATTTAACACAAATATACTGTATATGGAAAAAGACCCCTAATGATGAACGGTTATGAATGAGTTCAAATTTTCTCAGTGTGAACATTTCTCCTATTTCACAACCTATTAATATGCTGAATCATTATGCCTGGTAAGGGGAGAGGCATAGTCTCTTTTTATTGATAATCCCCCCAAAAATCTTCCTGTGCTTGAAAAAAATTAAATAAAATGTTAGTCCTACTTGAATAAAATGTAAAAGAGAAGATTGTCATTTTTATGTTTTTAATTTCTAAGTGAAGCCATGAAGAAACATCTTAAGTTACTATCTTTAAAAATGGCAGACATCTTGTCACTGAGAAACAACCATATTTGTGTAAAACAACAAATCCCTGACCACTTTTGGAGTTTTTAAAATGGTTACTACAATGGACTGTATTTGCAGTTTAAAATATTGACTCTTAAAAAAGTTTTGTCGACTATGCTTTCACTTCTTTTTGAACTTTGTGTATATTTTCCTCGAGAATAATAAATATTAGTGTATTCCATTTGATTCACATTTATTTTAACAATAATTTTCAAAGGCAGTTGTTGAAATTAGCTTCATGTTTTCAGGCTTAGTAGACCCCCAGAGAGGAAAAGAAAATGGAAGGGTCTCCTCAGGTTAGTGAAAATAACAGTAATGGGAATAATCTTCTTATATACAGGGTTATCAGGATGTTGCTTGGAGAGATGCTTATGAACGAGTAATGAGAAAGTGAAGGATTTGTGGTTAATGTGGGAACTGAGCAAGAGAACTAGTAGTAAGTGGGGAAAAAAATTGAAGACTATGGGCACCCCATGAATTAGGGCTCCCTGAGACATTAGCAACAGTTCAACCAATTTTTTATTTAGTTTTTATTTCTATTTCATTTTCAAATTTTCACTCCAATTTAGTTTTTTGTTAGTTTTAGTTTTTAAATATTTGAGTTTAGTTTTAGTTTTTTATTACATTTAGTGTGTGTGTGTGTGTGTGTGTGTGTGTGTGTGTGTGTGTGTGTGTGTGTGTGTGTGTAGAGAGAGAGAGAGAGAGAGAGAGAGAGAGAAAGTCAAAGAGTAAATTGCTGGATATTATATTGTTTCTGTTCTTTTTGTTTTAATATCATGCATTGGCAACACAATAAACAGTCATTCCAATAAATGTTCAAATGTGTCACAATTGAAGTCCAAGACATGGCTAGTGTCTTTTCTATAGGTTGACCAGATTTTGAAAGTCTCAAACTGGGACACTATACACGCATATACACGCATATATATATAAGAGAGAAAAGAGAGAGAGGAAAGACAAAGGAAAGGGTGTCAATCTGTAACCCAGTTTTTCACCAAGAAAGGTGGGTAGCCTTTAGTCTGTGAGTGGTATTAACCTGTTGTCCATAGAGACAGAGCGTATTTAGGCCACGGAACAATCCAACCGTCTCCATTGACTTTGCATTGCGAGAGACTGCCTCCTTGTCATTTATGTCTTATAACAAAAAAACAAAACAATGTCTAAAAGCTGCTGTGTGACAAGGTATACAGCAAACAAGCTAAATAACCCAGAAATAATTTTTTATAAGCTGTCGACACCAAAAAACGGTTTGTTTCAGAACATAAAAGGAGACTACTACCCAAACTACTCTGAGAACTACGCCCACTGGAACGCGATATGATATTGTAAAAAGAAAAAGAAAAAAAAACATTCATAATTTTAACCATGTCGTTTGCTTATTTCACCACCCTATGTGAACCTGAGAGGAGGAGATATATTCAATTTACCCATTCTTCCTTCTGATGCTTCATGTCTTATTGCCTGTATCTACTTTTGTCTCCTTAAAGGCTGGCTTTTATGGTTCTGAAGCTTATAAAAATTTATTTCTAGGTTTAGTTAGGCATTTTCTGCCTTTTGTTATATGTCATAAATGACAAGGAGGCAGCCTCTCGCAATGCAAAGTCAACGGAGACGGTAGGATTGTCTTCCCTCCCGGTGGGCGTGGTCTTCAGATTATGACGCGTTGCGCTCAGTCTCTGTAGTGAAATAAGCTAGCTAGCTAAAAAAAATAAGTTAGTTAGCTGCAGGTGTTAGCCTACATTTCACGTAGTTTAAGTTTATGACCATATTCCAAACCTCAAAACCTATTGATTTAGTGATCACTTGATCTGTTTTGTAGCACTATAATAACCCTGATGTGAAAATTCCATTTTACATGTCAACTTTATTTTGTTGTTGGCATATATGTGCAGTTGAGTTCAAAAATCTGCTGTTTTTATTGTTTTGAGATGATGATGTTAATTTACTTTGAATACAAAGTTAATAGATATTTAGTTTTTTTATTTTTTATTTTTTTTATAATCTGTCATTAATTTTACAATAAAAATACATTGAGACTGTAAATGATTGCCTTTTTTATGGTGGCTTTTAATCTTGCATCAAAGAGTGAACTGCATACTGTATGCAGACTTGCATTTACAAATCACCAGCAGTAAATATTATGCTAGTACTGGTATTGAACTACAAGAAACAAGACAGTTGCAAGCCTTTGATTAGAGTTATGTAAAGCTTTTGATGGCAAAGTTAGGCCCTAGAGATGTGGTGACAACAGCTGCGCAGAAGGGGCCCAATTAGATTTTTTTGTCATGGGGCCCAAAATTCCTGGCGGCACCCCTGTATATATAAATAATAGTACTAAAATATGTAGCTAAATTCAATACAATATCTTTTAGTATGTGAAATGTTATTTTATTATATATTGTTTTATGTGATTTTGTCCACATTTTAGATATTTGTAAAATTTACAAATTCCATATAGCCTATTCTATCCATATGATGTCATACTGCATGTGTAATAATAATATGACTTATCAGTGCTTGTAATTACACATTTTTACACAACATATGCAAATCTGGAACTTCAAAGGTAAAATACATTTCTATATGTAAGTGCTTGTACTATTAAAAAAAATATACAGTAGTATGAATATGACCTGCAATTTCTTATTTAACACTGTAGCCATGGGAAAGTGTACATTTACAGTGACAGTTACACATTTTAATTCCATTTTCACATGTTATGTAAAGAAATAGATCGGCTTCTTTCAGCTTGATGAACATGCATTTTTATTTTGTCATTTCTAATTTGCATTGGATGATGACAGAGAGCGGCAGAGAGCGCCAAGCGCTTGAGTTGTTGTCATGGTAATCAGATCAGATTCTGAGCGGATTGCAGCAAAACTATAATTAAAGTATTGTCAAATAAAATATCTTCCCTTCCCTGCAATCAATTCCAGACACGATACCAAGAATGACATTGATGATATTTAATTTCAAAGAAAAAAATCTTTGAACCTAACAGCTGAAACCAGGAAATGATCAAATGTTTTAGAGAAATGACACACCTCGTATATCCAGGACCGACTGCTGGTTACCCAAGTTTTCCACCTGCTTTGCTTCTCTCCATGATGTACTGTTGTGATTCCCTCCCACTCTGTCTTTTCTAATGTAATGAGGGCAATAGACATCTGCTTGTGCTATTGCCACCTATAGTGGCATCTTCACGTTAAGGTGATAGCGGGTTTAAAGGTTTAAAAAATGTATTGCAACAAAAACGAAAACTAAATATTATTTTAGTTTTTTTTTATTTTATTTTAGTTTTTTCAGAGCCATGAAAATTTATTTTAGTTTAGTTTCAGTTTTTTCAGTTATGTTGATTTTTATTTTTATTTCAGTTTATGAAATTATTTTTAGTTTTAGTTTAAGATAATAACCTTGAGTTCAGCACACAGTCAACATACCTGAGTGAGAATTTGTGTAACATTTCCATTATGTTTGCAATGTTCCCTGTCTGTCTTTGTGAATATTTCTGTTTATAACTTTTGAAAGATCAATGCTGATTGCAGCTAGAGTGGTAATAGCTGCCCATTTTGTAAGGTAAAATTCAGCAGATTTGTCATAGTGCAATTAAATGGCTAAGCATCACACAGTGTAAACCTGACAGGATGCTCACAAATATGCAACATATAAATATTAATTAAAAGAATAGTTCACCCAAAAAAAAATATTATTTTTTTCAATACTCTCCCTTAAATTCTAAAAATATGAATACATTTCTTCTACCAAACACAGAGGATTTTTTTGAAGGATATGTATGGTGTTTTTTTTTTTTTTTCATGCAATGCAAAAAGAAAGGGGTTTAGCACTTTCAAGATCCAATATACTGTAGTAAAGGCAGCATAAAGGTAATCCATACAATCTTCTAAAGTGATACAATAATTTTTTGCCAAGAAACAGACCGAAATGTAACTCCTTTTTCACAATATTGACATCAGCATAGACTGTAAGGGGTTACATTTTGGTCTGTTTCTCACCCAAACCCTAACCTCACTGATGTTCTTGTGTCTGAATCCCTGCAACAGCGTTCTAGCATTTGGAAAACCTTCCAAGATTATTGAAAGCTGTATCAGTGCATAATTTAGATATTAAATGTTCAAATAAGGGGTGTGGTGTTTAGGTGTCCACATACTGTACCTTTGGCCATGCGTAAAAAACAAGACAATATATATATTTAAATTTGATTATAAGCATTTGTCAATTTATAGGCACTGTGATAGCTACTGGTGTTAAATGTTAATAGTCCAATAGGGAAGCCAGAAAAAATATGTTTTCTTAGGCACAAAGCCAAAGGCTGCTAAGCTTGTGGAACCATGAATTAAAACTCATAGACACTTCAGGTCATCAGTGATATAAAAGTGATGGCTGAACTGGAGGAGATGGGCTCCTCATGAGACATCCATTTATTGTTTTTGAAATGACAAAATAATGTTGTTGTTGCCTCCCGTTTGAATATGAAGGATTCTGTTTAAAATAGCACGTTGTCCATGGAAATCCAAATATAACAATGTTAGATTCGATCAGTAGCATCATATAATAACTTTCATTAGTAACATTTACAAACATTATGTTAAACTATTATGTTGACCTTGTTTCTCAATTAACTATACCTTTGCCATGTTTCATTGTGCTACTGTATTTTCCAATACAGAGAGATGCACATTTGGTTAATTATAGTTTTATACTTTATAGAAACAGCCTATCAAATATAATCAATCAAATATAAGAGGCTGTTTCTTTTGACCATATATATATATATATATATATACACATTTAGGACAGACACATCCAGAATAAAGGAATTTAGTTTATTATTATTATTATTTTTAGAAATTTCTTTGTGATTTATATATCAATTCAGGGATCCTATGTTGTGTATTCATGGACCCCAAGGAGTTCATAGTCCCCAGTTGAATACCCTGGCTCAAGATTTATAATGGCTTTCTGTGTTAAAGCAAAGAATTCTTGCACAAGACCAACAGTAAAACTAAGACTGAATCAATATGTGTCAACATGCATTTGAATTAAATGCATCTGTAATATAATACAGAGCTACAGCTCACATAGGCTATCTTTAACTTATCCACAGAAAAAAAAGTTGTTTATGAAAAAATAATGACCTGTCACATCATAGCTTCATGTTGACTGAGAATATTCTAAATTACAGTATTTCTTTCCTGATTAAATAAAAATAATAATAATCAATTTTAGACACGTCATAGATGCTGTCCTTTGGTTAGAGTAGGGGATGTAATCTCATAACTCCCTGAAAGATTACATTTAAAACATAATCTGCATGAGAGCTATTCCTAGACTTTTCATTTTGTATCTTAATTGGTTTATCTTGAAGATGTGATAAACTCAGATGGCATCTATTTATACCTCAGATGTAAATTCTTGATGGTTGCCATGAAACATAATTGTCCAGCTGCATGAAGCACGAGATGCACTTACTCTACATTTTCACATGGGAATTATGCTTTGTAAGTGTTCCAAGTACAGTATATAGCTTCTACCAAGTCCTGTCTGATACTTTGTAATATTGTTTGTTAAAGCAAATTGACTGGAAATAATTGCAATTTGTAGCTGTATACATGTTCTGTTGTACCCTTATTTTGATAAAATATCTAGCTACAAGATACTCTTTTAACTATGAACAGGGAAAAAGGAAAGGTATGCTATAGGCTTGTATTGCACCTTGGCTGCCAATAAAACTGCTGCAAAAACAGCAGGTTTATAGCATTTTGAATGTGGGCCAGATGTGAGACAAAGGCCTGTTGTTGTTGGTCACTTTTTCAGTAGCAAGCTTTTGAAAGCTAGATATCAATACCAACCTAAATCAAAATTGATGCAGATGATAGATTTGCTTTCATCTGCAGAATCCACAAGAGATTATACATTTTCTAGTTCTAAAACTGCTCAAAAACTGGATGCTCATGTTTGTTTGAGTTTCAGTCAGTAACGTGTTCTTTTGACTAGTTCTGTTTACTAAAAACATTTGATAGGATGTGCATGGGACTGTTGGAAAAGGTTGGACTTTTATTTGAAAGTGTTTGCGTTGTTGACGTTTTTTCTCGGCTTTTCCCTTAATTGTTCCCAGGTGTGTCTTGTTAACCTAGTTAGTTCTTGTGTGTATATAGCCCTCATGTACTCTTGGTATGGCATCATTTGGAGTTCTAGGTTCAGTTGTGGTTCACCTTTTATTGTACTCAGTAGCGTGTGGGGAGTTCTTAGATTTGGGTCTTTGCATTTCACATTTTTTCTCTGAATGATCATGTTTACAGTACAGGGAGCTGCACTTGGGTTCTATAACCTTTGCTCACCAGATGATTTCTGTTACGGAATGCAGTACCACGTAAAGAACCCGGCAGAGGAAATCTTTTCCCTCTGTCAAGGAGTGAACTACATTGAGGAATATTCACAGTGATTCTGTGAACTGACTAAACATTTGGACAGGGGAGAAGTTGAGCTAAAGGACTAATCAAACTGAATCTAGAACACAAAACAATGCTAGACAAGGAGTACACTTAGGCTATAAAGGCACAATAACTAACTTGGTTCACAAGACATATATGGGAACAATTAAGGGACACCTCAAGGAAAGACACAATATCCAAAATGCACAGTAACTGTCCAACTTCCTCCACCAGTCCCATGAGTGACACTTGGAGATTCATACATGTTAAACAATACAAACTCTTGACTTGAACAAAGTGAATTATACACTGCAGCACATTTTTAATGTTTATGAACAATGATAACTTACATGTGCAATAAGAAGTAATTTAAACTATGCTTTGGATGATTATATGCAAAAATCCTAAACTTGCAATAGAGTAAAATATTGGCATAAAAATACAGCCCAATATGAAGCTGATATGAAAAAAAATTATATATTGAAATATATACTGATATTGAAAATATGTGGTAAATTATTCATTTAAAATAAAGTTCAAATGATTATGTAAAATATAACATTTTTGCAAAAAAGTTTTAGTTTCAAAGAGTATCAAGATAATTACAAATATATATTACCCTGCATGTGTAAATAAATTTAAATAATTGGAAACATGAGACCATTTAAAAAACCATGGCAGTGTTCACCATTAACATTTAATTCAACTTTTTAAAACAAATTCCTCGTGAATCATGATCACTTATTAAGTCATGTGGCAACAGTCTCACGAGAATCCTCAAATAATTCGGTTCAAGCTGGATGTCATTACAACAGTGACATCATTCAAACTACAATCAATTTGAAAACACTCCTACACTCTCACAACATGCTCCTTCCTTTGCATGGAGACACAAAGTAAACTCTCAGTCACTAAGTCAACTTTGCTTGTGGTATTGCTGCCATGAAATCATTGTACCATTAAAGGGAAAGTTATCATGATCCACTTATCAATGCCTCAGTCTGCACATGTTTTTTTTTTTTGTAATCTATTGCATAGTAGCAAAAGCAATCTCAGTGGTGCAAATGGCAGTACTTTGATGTGCACTACAGAAATGAGATGCAAGTTTGGTGATTCTGGATGTAGGGATTGTCTGTTTTTCTCAGATGTTCTCAGTGAGAAACTTCCTAAGCTAAAACACTCACATCTTGTACGTTAGTATCGCGCAATATGTACCCCTCTGTGTCTCTGTCACAGTGTGTGGGTGAGCTCTTGAGGGGGCAGAGGAGGGTGTGGAAATGCCTTCGAAACGTTTCTGACAGACAAGCGTACAGTATGGGATTGGCGCAGCTCCACGAGTAGGACAGCAGCACCACAAACTCAAAGCCACGGGTGAAGTTGAGTACCAGGTCTGTTCGGTGCAGAGAGCAGAAGTTGAAGACATAGAATGGCAGCCAGCATATGCCAAAGACCAGAACAACTGCCACGACCATCTTGGTGACCTGTTTCTCCAGTTTGTGGCTTTCCAAAGAGGAGGACAATCCACTCTGCTGCATGGCATTTCTGAGAGTCGCCACCAATGCGGTGTAAAATACAATCATTATGGTGAAGGGTAAGGCAAAGCCGAGTACGAATGTATAGCTAAGAAAGGTCAACCACCAGGTGTCAGAGGCCACGTTGGGGTCTAGAGTGCACAAACCATAGTTGGCGGAAAAGTGAATAGCCATAGGCAAGACAGGAAATAGTGAGATAAACCACATTAGGGCAGCAATAATCTTTGCCCGTTGAGGTGTCCGCCAGCGAGCAAAGCGCAATGGGTCTACTAGAGCCATGTAGCGGTCAACACTCATCACGGTTAGGCAGAATACGCTTGTGAATTGGTTTATGCCATCCAGAACCATAACCAGTTTGCAGACCAGGTCTCCAAAGATCCATTGGTCCTGGAAGTTTTGGATAGCAATGAACGGGAGTCCTATCATGAAAAGGCCATCCGCCAAAGCTAGGTTAAAAATGTAGACTGTGGTCGCAGATGACATTTTGTCCAGCTTCAAAATGGCGATGATAACCAGGGAGTTTCCTCCCAAACCCACAATGCATACTGCCAGGTAGAGGACAGCCATGGTAACACTGAAGGCATCAAAATTCTTGTGAAAATAGACATTGTTTATCGAAGTACTGTCCAAATCCAGAATTGACACGTTGTCGTAAAACATTCCTAAAGGTATAGCAGTTTCCATTTCTGCCCAGAAACAGTTTGTAGTCCCTCTAGGAGATGTTTATAGTTGTTAAAAGGAAGAGAAGGAAAATACAATGCAAGACAATCAAAGTCCAAGAAGTTGCTGACGTAAACAGTCCTTGCTCACAACTAGTTTACATCCTTAAAAGTTGTTTGTTCTCCTGTTCTTGAAGCAGTTTTATCTTCCCAATCCAGGAACTTCAGTATTAGCCATCAAAAAAATTTCAGCCTAAGGTTTGAGGAAAAATATACTTTACCCACAAACTGGTACCATCTCTGGCACTCAAAGGGCTGGTAAGGTAGTTGCTGATAGATCTAAGTGGGAGAAAAACCCAAACTGCAAAACAGTTCCTCAGAGAAATCTAGTGGGTGTTAGACCCTCCTGGTGAGTTCTTATATATCCCCCCAGCAGCGTCCGGAGTGTGTGTGTGTGTGTGTATGTGTGAAAGGACATTCTCTGACAGATTGTCTCCGACGGCCCTGTTTATGTGATAAGCTGTGCTGGCTTGTTCCAATCCACTGTTATGAGGTTTCCAGGGTGCCATCTGTTACAATACTTTTGTTTTCATAACTAAACATTCTTCTCAGAAGGTCCCATCCAGCCTCTTTCTTTCACACTCCCTTACTCTCACTCCCTCTCATTTTCCTCCTTCACTCCACCCCTCTGTTTCCTCCCTTTCCTCGTAGTTCAGTGGGGGGTCAATCTGAGCTGATCAACCCCCAACTTCCCCTCAGGGCCAGCCACTTTCCAGATACATCCCCAGCCGATGAGTGATGAATTTGAGCTGGCTCCCGCTGCTTGTTTAAAATGCTGTAATGCCCCGCCTGTGTTTATATTTCTCAATGATTATCTTTGTTTGTTGGTCAGTGAATCATTTATCACCGGCTGCAGCGCACAAGGCCTCAGTGGGTGGAAATGGTCACAAATAAAACAGCAAGAGTAATGAGTGATCACCTTAGTCCTGTTCCTCCTCCGACACGCATTGCTGGAATACCCCAATTCTCACACTGAACTTCTCAAGAGATGCAAAAAAACAGCAACTGAGGGAGGTCATCATTGGCAAATGGACCATATATACACAACTCATTGACAACAACATTTATGGTAGATAAATTTTGTTACGCAATATGCTAATTATTTTGGAATTCACCCTACTCCCAGTTCCATGAAATCATTCCTGATTCCAATAATTTGGATCTTTCTACTGGCATGCTACTGTAAACTTGGAAATGTATCTGTAGTCTGAGCATAAGATTGTGTTGGAAGTTTAAGGAGCCCCAAATGACTACAAACAGGTATCCAGCCCTCTCCAATAAATCTACATTGCCAGCATTTGGTTTCACTGTTCTGGACTTGAGTTTTTCTTGTAACTCCTAACTAGTTGGAACATAACCTTCATGATATCCCAGATGTGTATGACTTTCTTTCTTCTGCTGAATAAATAGGAAGATTTTTAGAAGAATATTTCAGCTCTGCAAGTCCATCCAATGCAAGTTAATTGTGACCAGAACTCAGAAGGACCAAAAAGGACAAAGGCAGCATAAAAGTAATCCATATCTTCTGTAACGTTTTTACTAGAAATCTACACTTTCACTTTTGCTTTCACATTCACCCACCACTGGTTGGGGCTGTCAAAGGTGAAGGTTTATAGTATAAAATGACTTATTAAACCACTGGAGTCATATGAATGACTTTTATGCCACCTTTATGTCCTTTTATAGACTTTTTAAGTTCTGGTCAACATTCACTTGCATTGAATGGACCTACAGAGCTGAGATATTCTTCAAAAATGTTTTGCAGAAGAAAGTCTTAAGTCTGAGATGGCATGAGCTGAATAAATGATGAGAAAATTTTTTTTTCGGTGAACAATCCCGTAAAAAGCCACTGAAAAAGTTGAAAGCTTCTGCAATCTATTCTCTTCTAATTATATATTTTTTCTTCACAATTTGGAATGCCCAATTTCCAATGCGTTCTAAGTACTTGTGATGGTGTAGTGACTCACCTCAATCCGGGGGGCAGTGGACGAATCTCAGTTACCTCCTCGTCTGAGACCGCCAATCCATGCATTTTATCACATGGTTTGTTGAGCGTGTTACCGCGGAGACATAGCGCATGTGGAGGCTTCACGATATTCTCCGCGGCATCCACGCCCATCTCACCATGCGCCCCACCGAGGGCAAACAACATTATAGCGACCGCGAGGAGGTTACCCCATGTGACTCTACCCTCCCTAGCAATTGGGCCAATTTGGTTGCTTAGAAGACCTGGCTGGAGTCACTCAGCACACCCTAGATTTGAACTCGTGACTCCAAGGGTGGTAGTCAGAAAGTATAGTGGTTTTAAAAATACAAACTGTAGTAGAATGTTCAGAACTGATTAATGAAGCTTTACACAGCTCTTACACATTCCCAGATCCTTTCAGACTATATTCCTTTTTCCTCTAGGCAAGACAGAATAATCTGATTATCTCAATTATCAGCCAAACTGAAAGAAGAAATCATGTCTACTTAGGAAGGTTTAAAATAGTTTTTCATTTTCTGTCATTGATTTGTCCCTTGTTGATGAATTAGGAACTATTGAATAAACTATTATTAGTTCATACTGATGAATATGTCATTCGTCAAACCTGAGTAAGTATATCACTGCTTCATGTGTAATGGAAAATGTTTTGGACTGTGGATAATTTAATGAACCATTGCCAATCACTCACATTTATTTGTTCAACTGCAATTTTGTGAAGGCAACATTTTTGCATATAATACTTTTGGGTAGCCCATTTTCATAAATAAATAATTGGCTATAATATTTTTTTATTGTTTTTAGCAAAAAACAAACAAAAAAAAGGTTGTTGGATGATCAAACAAAATCAGAAGAACACTACAGATGCATGTGAGCAGCTATGAGCAAAGAAGGTTTGCACATGGACTAAATGGCTCTTCACACTGAAACACTTGCAGATTGTCATCTGTCTCTTGTCCAGTTTAAATCTGTTGAGAAGTATGACATACATGGGATATTACATACTGTTGTTCACCTAAAATTTTTTATTCTGTCATTTCTTGTGTTTCCAGACCAGTATGATTTTCTTCCTGCCGTGGAACACAAAAAGTGATGCTAGTCAGAGTTGAGCTTCAGTCACCATTAGGGATGCACTGATACCACAGCTTCTCTACTGATATGATTCTGATACCTGAATGCCCTGTATCGGCCAACACTGAACCAAATCCGATACCAGAATTGTTTTTTCTTAAACATTTAAAAATAACTATACCTCACTGTGTGGAACTTTTGGGGGTACTCTTTATATATATATATATATATATATATATATATATATATATATATATATATATATAAAAGCATTATTTCAACATAAATGTATAGCCTGTTAAAAAATATTGTTAACTGGACAGAGCAGTAGCAAAATTAAAAGTAATTCCAGTGAAAGTCTTCAACAGAAAAGAAGCCAGTTCTCTTTACATATATATTTTTTCACCTTGTATCTAGACTTAAAATGATTCAGATCTCTTTTTATGTTCATTTTAGATGTATCGGTACACATGTCATTCACACAATAATTTTTTGGAACACAGTCAACTTAAATATTGTTAATTGTAAAAAACAATGACTTAAGTTATAATAATTGTATTATTATTTATTATCTTGTAGAATTTTACTATACAATAGGAATATACTGTATATTCAGTTGTGCACCTTAAACTAGAAAACCATCTGGCTTTTATTTTGATGGTTGGAACACACCGGGAAGGCCTGTAAGTGTCTGTATGTAGTTAAGTTCATAGTAGTTGAATGCACATGAATACAATATTGACTTATTAAACATTTTTGCAATTCACAAAGCCATTGTTTGTCTTCAAGGGACTTTGAGTAAAAGTAAGAGTAATATGGACTACTTTAATGGTGCTTTTATTGTAGTTTAAATTTTTTTTTTTGTCATTTTTGGAACTTGAGTGTAACAACCATTACTAACACACAGAATCGGATTTGGATGGGTCTTGTTTTTGGGTACCAATCCAGGTATCGTATCGGTGCATCCCTAGTCACCATTCACTTTGATTGCCATACTTTGAAAGAGAATGGTGAATAAGGCTGTCATTCTACCTAACATCTCCTTTTGCATTTCATGGTAGAAAGAACATCATATGGTTTTAGAACAACATGAGGGTAAGTAAATGATAACGTGATTTTCATTTTTGGGTGAACTGTCCCTTTAACTTTAGCAAAAGGCTTTTGAGATAATTTCTTGCAAAAGAAACCCTTGCTCACAAAAAGGCTAAATATAAATATTTGGGAATGTTATAAAAGATTCTATTGCTTGTAACAAGCTGCCAATTCACATTCAAGCAGCTAACTCCCTGTACACTAATTGCAGGGTGAGTTCCCCATACCATGAGCAACATGGAATAATTAAAAACTTGAAAATAAATTGGTCCTTTTATTCACCAAAGTGGCATTCAACTGATCACAATGTATAGTCAGGACATCATTAATGTGAAAAATTACTATTACAATTCAAAAATTTTTTCAGAACTTCTTAAACTACTTCAAAGAGTTCTCATCAAAATATCCTTCATGTGCAGCAATGACAGCTTTGCAGATCCTTGGTATTCCAGCTGTCAGTTTGTCCCGATACTCAGGTGACCTTTCACCCCACACTTCCCACTTGCCATAGATGTGGCTGTCGAGCACTTCTCACACACCTCACAGTCTAGCTGATCCCACAAAAGCTCAATGGGTTTAAGATCCATAACACTCTTTTCCAATTATCTGTTGTCCAATTTCTGTGTTTCTTTGCCAACTCTAACCTCTTTACTGTTGTACATGAAACTGGTGTTGAGCGGGAAGAATTCAATGAAACTGTCAGCTGAGGACATGTGAGACGTCTATTTCTCAAACTAGCTGTATGGCCGCATGCACTATGCGTACCATGAGCGCTCCTACTGACTTAAGAAATATTTACTCTCAGAATATTTCACCAATTATGAAATGTGTCCCGTATTGCTGCAGGCTGTTTAAAAGAAATAACAATGGCCAATTTGAGAATTAGAAATTATTTTGAGTTGGTTCTTTTCAGTGAATTGGCCAAACAGTCTGAACTGATTCGTGATTCAGTACAATTCGTTCAGAGCGATCTCTCACTGAATCATTAGGAACTGTTTCTCACACAGCAAAACCGTATTAGGATATTTACAAATACAGAGAACAAAAAGCACCGAATACAGTGTAAATTTACCTAAAATCAACTGAAACAAAAGTCTGTCTTTTTGAGAGGTAACTTAGAGAAACTTCATCAAGTGCTGTGTCATGTGAACAAGGGGCTGTTCAAACTGAACGTGTTTTTGCGTCTACTCGTGCTGTTTTCCAATCGCTTTCCTTGTAAACATTAGATAGATGTATGTCTTTTGAGAACGGCATCGCGTTTAACAGTGTTTTTAGCATCTGTCACGGGAGCGCTGCATTTTAAGATGCCATGAAAATGAATATAGTTGCTGGCTCCAACTGATAACAGCACTTGCATTATGACCAGTTTTTAGAAGTTTTTATAATATTTCTAATCTTGTAGACATCTTAGATAATGTGTAATAAATGTTATCACTTCACATGTGGTTTGAGAGATGTTTGTAACATTAGTTTTATTTAGATCCCAAAATTTATTTCTTACTCTCCCAGGAATGATCACGTGGCTCATGCCACTTTCTAAACTGGGAAAGGCCAGCCCATGTAACTATGGAAACCTCACACTATTGCCTAAACGGAATGAAGATGTATTGTAATAATATATTATTGAATAAGAATAACAAGTAAAACCCAATGCCAGGTTACATAAAACACCTTACGTTTTTCCCTTAAGTATTACACGCACTTAAATGTGTACATAAATTCTTAAATATTTAAAATATATAAAAAATATAAGCATTGTGGTGGTGGTGTAGTGGTCTAAACCACATAACTGGTAAACTGGTAATCAGAAGGTCGCAGGTTCGATCACCACAGCCACCACCATTGTGTCCTTGAGTAAGGCACTTAACTCCATAATATAAGAGGATTTTTTTTTTTAAATCTATGGTAAAATATCTTGTAAAAACCTTTTGTATTAAATACATGAAAATAATTAATCATGATGATTCTTATGATTATAAAATGGTAAATGATCTGCACTTATATAGCGCCTTTTAACCTTAGTGGTATTAAGTTTCCAAATTACCATTAAGTGGTATTTAACTCTTTACACTGTGTCTCATTCACCCATTCACACACCAATGACAGCAGAGTTGCCATGCAAGGCGCTAGCCTGCCATTGGGAGCAACTTGGGGTTCAGTGTCTTGCCCAAGGACACTTCGGCATGTGGGCCAGGAATCGAACCACCAACCCTGCGATTAGTGGACGACCTGCTCTACCACCTGAGCCACAGCCGCCCCAATAAGATAATGAACAGTAAGCTAATAAGAGAACATTTTACATTGTTTGATTTCTGTGCATAATCTCAGATGAAATCCTGCAGGTGCCCCTGGTGTTTGATATAATTGCAAGTGATTTTCTAATAACAAATGAGCAATTTAGCATGATTACTCAAGCATAAGGTGTTGGAGTGATGACTGCTGGATATGGGGCCTGTCTAGATTTGATAAAAAATTACTTTTTTCAAATAGTGATGGTGCTGTTTTTTACATCTTTAATGTCCTGACTATACTTTGTGATCAGTTGAATGCCACTTTGGTGAATTAAAGTACCAATATCCTTCCGAAACAGCAAAATGTGTACATTATTCCAATATTTTGGCCAGTGCATACATACATACACACATATATATACATATATTGTTATAAATAGGTGCATTTTATTCATGTCAAACGGAAAAATCCCAAGAAAACTTCTTTATATTCGCTACTCACAAATTCATGATATTTGTAACATAGGCCTTATATTTTGTAGACTTCTTTGAAAAATATGTTTGAGTTATTAATTTGTATACACCATCGTGCATTCAAGATGCAAGGAAAGTACTTTAATACCTTTTACTTGATTTTTTATTTTTTTTTCAAATAATTACGTTTTTTTAAATGCTATAAATATATATTTTTTTAATGTTTGAGAAACCAACATAGACACTTAAGATTAGCTACATTTCTACAAATGTATGTCTTAAACTAGATTTATAAAACAATCTTTTTTATAACCTTAATGCCAATGACCTTCATTCATTCATTCATTCAGAGCATACTAAATAGCCCAGGCGTGAGCGCTGTTGAAACACAGTTGAAACACAGTTGAAACTGTGCCTTATCTGTGATTAAACGTCATACATCATTTGTTGATTACCTGAGAGCGTGGCTGACGTAGTCACTATAAAAATATGTTGAGTCTGAGTTAGCCAATAGGAGCTCGATAGAGGTGGGAAATAGGCCGCAACAGAGTGTCACGAACTCAAGGACTTCTTCTGTTCACCACCAGAGGTCTCCCTCACCTGAATTCTAGAGCACTGTGAACTACAGTTCCCAGCATACCTACCTGGACTGATTACACTCACACCTTAGTTCCCTATTTCAATAACCATTTAAGCGCTGTACAAACAAAAGTCTATGAAGTCTTGTTTTGCCACCGCTAACATTTCTGAGCGTTTATACTGATTATTGCCTGCCTGTGTTTGACTCCTGCCTGTTTAATCATCGTTTGGTTCTCTGCTGCCTGCCCTTTCATCTGGAATTGTACTTTGATTGTTTGCTGCCTGCCCTGAACCTTGCCTGTTTATGACCACTACTCTCATCTGTCTACGCTGTTCTATTGCAGGAAATTTACCCTGCCAGCCTGTTTATGATTTGCACCTTTTCTAATAAACAGCACATGGATCTTAACCCCAGTTCTTTGGACTCTCTGTTACAGAAACTTCGCCAACTACTGATCCAGCAGCGCTCCTTCAATTGTCTACAGAGATTTCAGCTCAAGCAAATGTGTTGGTGGTTCATCAACAACAACTCACCCGGCTGACTGCGTTAATGGAGGAATTGGTGAAGACCTTACAGAACCTCCACATTCCTGTATCGGGCCAATGACCACAGGCATCTCAGCCAATTCTGGTAAATAACCCTCCCTCTACAAACACCTTTACTGCCAACCCTCGCCTTTCCCGGAAAAGTTTGATGGAATAGCATCTAAGTGCAAGGGATTTTTGATGCAGTGTTCGATGTTTGTGAAACAACAGCCAATGCTATATCCCTCTGATAACAGTCGCATCTCTTTTGTTTGCTCCATATTAAATGGAAGGGCTCTGGATTGGGAAATATGGTCTAATGAGGAGTCGAGGTTCACCACTTTCTGTCATTTTCTCCAGCGTTTTCGAGAGGTGTTCGAGCATCCAGAGGGAAGAAAGAATGCTGGTGAGCTGTTACTCTCACTCCGACAGGGGAAGGAGACCGCTGCTGAGTATGCGCTTTCATTCTGCATTCTCACCAGTGTGAGTAGAGTACACACTTAAATTACTTTATCAAAGGGCACTCAAGCTGAGGCTACAATCTGAGCTGGCATGGCGTAAGATACATCACCAAGCTCAACCTTCGCAGTGCATATAATCTCATACACATCCGGGAGGGGGACGAATGGAAAACAGCATTCTCCACCAGCAGTGGACACTACAAATATCTGGTCATGCCCTTCGAATTGGCTAATGGTCCTTCAGTGTTCATAAATTATGTGTTCAGATATATGCTGAACCGGTGGGTAATTGTATACATTGACGATATCCTCATTTACTCGAACTCCTTGGAAGAACACATCACCCATGTCAGAGCAGTCCTTCAATGTCTAATCCACCACCAACTCCGAAAAATGTGAATTCCATCTGACCTCTGTGTCATTCCTAGACTACATCATCAGCTCAAAAGGGGTTGCCATGGACGACAGCAAGGTACGTGCAGTATTAAACTGGCCTCAACCCACATCCGTCAAGGAGTTGTAATGCTGCCTGGGGTTTGCCGATTTCTACAGGCAGTTTATCAGGAATTTCAGTACAGTGACCGCTCCACTGACATCTATGTTAAGACTGTGTTGGTCTACAATGACCCTACAGGCCTTCAAGAACTTGAAGTCCTGTTTCACCTCCACCCCCATTCTGCACCATCCTAACCCCAATACCCCATTCATAGTTGAAGTAGACGCCTCCAACATGGGAAGCGGAGCCGTACTCCTCCGAAACTCTACCCTTGCACTTATTTTTCTCGAAAGCTATCTCCTGCGGAGCTAACCTACGATGTGGGCAACCAAGAATTACTGGCTATGAAAGCAGCTCTCGAGGAATGTCGACATTGGCTGGAGGGGGCAAGCCATCCTTTCCTTGTGCGAACAGACTGAATCCAAAGCAGGCAAGGTGGGCTTTATTCTTTACCTGTTTCAATTTCACCATTACATATCATCCTGGTACAAAGAATTCCAAAGCCGATGCACTCTCTCGTCAGTTTTAGTCTGACACCCAGAACCATACATCGGAACTAGTCATTCCCACGTTGATAATCTTAGCTTCAATCCAATGGGGAATCAAAACCGAAATTGCCCAAGTTCAGATTCAGAACCCGACTCCTCCTGACTACCCTCCGGATAAGACCTAAGTACCACGATTCCTTCAGGAAAAGACCTTACAATGGGTCCATACTACCATCAGTTCCGGACACTTCAACTGCTTTGGAACCATTTCTGGTGGAACACTTTGCAGGCTGAAACCTGAAATGTTGATAACGTCTGTTTCATCTGGAATTGCACTTTGATTGTTTGCTGCCTGCCCTGCACCTTGCCTGATTATTACCACAACTCTCATCTTTCTATGCTGTTCTATTGCTGGAGATTTACCCTGCCTGCCTGTTTATGATTTGCACCTTTTCTAATAAACCGCACATGGATCTTAACCCCAGTTCTGTGGAGTCTCTGTTACACAGAGACACGTGTACATAGGGAAGCAGAAAGTGGTAGCAGTTCAGTTGGTGCCTGAAAGAAAACAGTGAGTACAATACTAAGTAAATAGTGTATGCGGTAAATAAAATAAATGAATGCAACTGCCAAAACCACAACTTATTTAAGTATTATTATCTATGTTCGAAATAGTCAAATGTGTAAATGCAGCAGAAGTTCACACTGGTCTTATGCAGGTGCCTCAGGTATAATTGTATTCATTTGATCATATCATAGAGAAATTGCCAACATTTTTCAAGTAAAAAACAATTAGAAACTATGTAGTTAAGACAGAGTTGTATGGTTCATGCATGATAACTGGTGTTGTAGTCCTTGAATAAAATGATCAGTCTCTATACACATTATGCAGCTTATACTAGTCTACATTCTTTTCATGCTCTAGTCTAATATATGCCAACGGGTATACAGAGATTTCTGATGCAAAGTTGCTACATTAGCAGATTTGACAGCTTGTTATTAAGTGGATGCTAATTATAGTTATATAAATAAACAGAACCTGTTAAGACTTGTTTTTACTTACAAAGCACTACTGTTAGCAAAAGTCCTGGATAAACAGGATTTGGTCAACACCCTCCTGTGTCATGAATAAACTGCATCTCTCTGTATTTCTTTGCACAGGCACCATGCTTCCAGATGTCAGTCCTGTGATTCAGGCCCTGCTGGGGACCCTCTTCACCTGAGGGCTCACCGCAGCATGGGCCGCTCTGGTCTTCTTCTCCAATAGACCGATGAGCAGATCGCACATCTCATCAGCTGGGTCAGGGTTAATTTCTAGTCAGCTTTTGTAAATTTCCACTGACCTGATTTGGTTATGAAAAAAAAGAAAAAAGGCCAGTATAGTTTACATCACCGTCATGAAACCTAATTTGCTACTTGTTATTGCTAGTAAGAGAATGTTGGTAATAGGAAAAGGGGTGTTTACATAAATTCTAAAACTATATAAACATATGCTATGTTACAATTAAACTGCTTTACATTTATTTTGGCAATGCATTCATTAAGTTACACTCTGGCATAATGTAAAGAAATGTATTAATACAAATATTCAGTTTTCAAGACCTATTTTCCATTTACTCTTACACATTTTACTTTTCAAAGATTATCCAAAGGAAGATGAAAAATTATTTTGTTTAATTTAATTATATTTATGGATAAATTTGATATTCATAAATACCTATTCACCAATAAAAAAAACCTATTTGTTGGTTTAACTGGGTGAAATACAATGAAGCACATTGACCATTTTACAGGCTCTTTGAATAAGAACGCTATAAAGACATTAAATATTTGTGAGCTTAATAAGTTATGTATTTGAATATGAACTGCATGTTTTTTATCTTTATTTTTATTATTAATGTTTATACCTTCCCCTGGCACTTTTTTTCTTTTATTATTTTCAGTTTTTGTGTTGTATATGTAATGCTATTTCCTGCTGTATAATGTTAAATATTTGTAATTACACAAATAAATGTATAAAATCAATAATTATTATTATTATTATTATTATGACTTTCCATAGACATAATGATTGTTATACTGTACAAACGATAGATTCTATCCCCTAAACCTAACACAACCCCTAAACCTAACCTCACAGAAAACTTTCTAAATGTTAAAAATTTCAATAAAACATTGTTCAATATGTTTTTTTAAGCTAGTTAAATTATGGGGACACTAGAAATGTCCTCATAAACCACATTTATAGCATAATACCCTTGTAATTATCAGTTTGTAACCTAAAAAATTGTCCTCGTAAACCACACACACAGACATGGAGATAATTTACCCCAGGTGTCAATCCTTACCGCTTTCCTTTCCCAGCCACAGAACGTCGTTCGACCACGCCCCCATCTCTGCATCCACTTTGAGTCATTTTTAGGAAAAACTTTGTAAGCTTGATGGTTTGACTCAATTCCCCCCTTTATTCCTCTCAATTAAATTTTTAATGCCGTTTTTTTCTCATCCTCACAGAAGCAGATCTTAGATGCAGCCTTGGCTTTGTAGCAGGGGTAAGGTAACAAAAAATGCAAATATGTGAGTTTGACCATGTTAACTCCTTTGTACAAAAGCTTGTGGAGTCGTGTCAGCAAGCCTTTTTTTTAGCCTTTTAATTAAATTGTTATGGTTATAATATAACTTGCAATTAAACACTTTGGACTCCAATGTATGACTGTATAATTTAATCGCTTCTGTGCTATGAATTCTTTTGGTGTCTCACCATCACAAATCTCTCTCTTCTTACCTTTTGGATTTACACAATAAACTGTTCTTTGAAAATCAGACAAAAACAAGCAAGGGCACATTTGCCTTTTGTTGTTATACTTATGTGAATCTGTTTCTCATAGAAGGAAACTCAACAGGCAACTCTCAGTAAGGCTTAGAATAGAATAGATTTCATTTATCTGCAGCACAGATTTAATTGCACTATCCCGTTATTCATTTCCTGAATATCTGTATGCAAAATCAGATTTGCAGCACTCTTATCAAATATTCAGAAACAACAATTTACTTTTTGTGCTTGCCTGAAGGGGCATAAAATATTGTGTTACGTTCAAGAAGGAAAAATGTGACTTCCATGACATTAAAATGCATGCTTCATAAGTTAAAACTGAAAATCACACCAGACTAATATCCGACATACATGTTTATTTTTCTCTCTGCATGTTGTACTCATTGGAGTCATTACAAATTCTTGCATAACTGCACTCAACAGTTCTCGACAAGAACACGTGTATAATGATACTCAATCTATAGCTTCAAAAGAACAGAAACATTCCATTGTGCATTGTTTTATCATGTACACTATGTCTTGGCACTCCTGTATGTGAAATCTTGCACATTTACAGCAGTATTAGTTTAACTGTATAATAGTGACCGCAAAAGTAGATGAAGGCTGTTGCAAGTGTTCTTTATAATGAGAGTGTCAAGTCCATACAGCAAAATATAGTGACAAGGGCAGACGGTGTATCATTCATCATCTCTGGCTTTCCCTCCTCCGGCTCCTTCGTTCTTTCCCTTCTGTTTCCTGCAGCCACGCAACCACTGTTGTTGGGACTTTCGAAATAAATAAGTGCTGATTAGAGTCAAATACTTGGAAGTTAGTCTTCTGTAAGTCATTATATTTTGTTTACACCATAATAAACATTCCCAATGTATTGTTTAGCATTATTACAGGGCTCAATAAAAAGTTTTTTACATTTAGACTGGGCCCACCACAAAAAAGATCAATGTTACGATTAATGTATCAGTTTTTCATTTACATTAATAGCTGGAATTCATGCTGCAATAATTTAGTTGTCTTCATTCTGGAAGTAGTTTTCATATTAACTTTTCTTTTTCCTTATATCGCGGCACCATTTTGTGGTCTGTTCTGCATAACACGGTGGCTCATTTTTGCTTAACGTGGCCCATTCGCCCCGTTTCGCGGCCGACCAACCAGACCTTTCGGTTCTCCCGATGGCCAGTCCTCCCCTGATTGGCCCCAGAATGCGTCGGCTCATTATATTTTTGTGATTTAATGTTAATAATCAATTGCCTGATGAAAAAACCGTTGTGTTTCTTAATTTTTTTACTTCCAAAACCATACTGTTGCTCTCTATAGGCATTGGTGGTGCATGTGTAGGCTTGGACTTCCCTTGGCTATGGGCATAATATGTGTATTAAGTAATATAATTCTGATTACCTTTCTGGGATATGTGGATGCGAGGTACAATGGTTTCCGTTTCAATTTCAATTTGACTGAATTGAAAATGCAGTGCTTATTAGGCTACTTATTATTCAAGTTAGCTTTTATGCTAATAAAAAAAGAGGGTGTTGGAGGGTTCATAGCCTTACTCTGCAGTTCGTTCACTCTCAGAGAAAGTGACAATTCCTTCAACTAAACAGAAACTTTCTCACAGTGATCATGCACCAACAGGCTGTCCTTATTGTTGAGGCCCTTATCATCGTCATCCGTTGTCCAGATGGATGTCCTTTAATTTTCTGCTCTATCTTTGCCTCAAGCATCTGTGTTCTTGTTAGATAGTATAAACTACAGCATTTAGCTGCATGACTTTGCCAACAGCAGATACTCCTGAGAAGATAATTTTCTCTCATTCTGTTGCAAAGAAGGCAAGGGAGGATGACAGCATCTGGACAGGCTGTTAGGGAGTTTAAGAAATGCTCAAGGGCTGTTTGTCTGATTTGTGTGGGGAATTATAAAACTTGGTGGGTAATGTGTTCAATGAAAACCGTCACCAGAAATAAATGTCCAGAGAAAGCATTTGTTTGGTCCAGTCTTCATTTACCTCTGAAGATTGATGACTTTAATTACTAGAAGTTGCAATTGTGTGTGCTGTGCTTTTGCCTTTTTGTTAGAAAGTGAAAGCGAAGAGTGAGAAGAACTTATTAGGGAGAGAGGAAAATGGAAAGGGACATGATGTAATTCAGACTTAAACCTCCATCCCTAGTAGCTCTGCAGCTCTAAGGTGTTTAGCACATGCAATACTGCTATGCCACAGCTCTGACTCTTCCAAAAAGTCTATTTTTAAAGGTGTCAACATTTTTCATCATTTTATTTGTCCTTAGAGGTTTTCCTGGGATTTTATTCAAGGTTTCTTGAAGCAAAAACAATTGAGTTCCCCTTCTGTCACTCACTCGATGTTGTGTCGATGTAGTGACACTAGGGGTCGCCCTTGGGACCCCCAGACACATCTGATCTTTAAGAAAAGGTCAATGGGAATTGGTGAGTGGAATTTGCATGCCACTCCCCTGGACATACATGTATAAAAGGAGCTGGAATGCAACCAATCATTCAGATTTCAGGAAGAAGGAAAGCTGCAATCGCAACATTGCCATGGTCATGTTCTCGCATTGAGCCAGTGAACCATCCACATACGCTGCCTCAGTGTGTTCTCTGCCCAGACACGTGAGGTAGCACCCGTGGCCGTCTTAAGCGGAGAGGTAACGACCGCATCCAGGAATAATACAAGGATGGAAAGGCATCTTCAAAAAGATGCGTCTTTAAAAAGACGTTCAATGTCCAGGTGCTTGTTCTATTTGAGAAAATAAACTTAAACTCTTTTAGAGAATAAAAACTCTTTTAGATGGCTGTCAAAGCCCCCAGGGGCATATTCTGCACTGGGGTGGGTGCAGAGAAGAGAAAAGCCACTGATTTCCGTCATATCTCCAACAGCATATGCGCTTGAGTGGAACATTAGTGGATTTGTTCAGCTTGCTTAAACACAACCGCTCGGCTCCGAAGAAAAATCTGTGAGGGGCATGCAAATTCTGTTCGCCAATACTCATTGGCCTTTTCTCAAAGATAAGAGGTAACCGAGGCTCTCAAGAGAGATCACAAATATCACTACATTGACACAATGTCGAGTGAGTGATAGAAAGGGAACTGTAAGTCTGATCCATTAAAAAAAAAACATGTCAACCAGAGTCATAACAGACTGAAGGTCTGTACCAAGTTTGGTGGATGTAGCTTTAAAGCTGTAGGAGGGGTTGCAATTGATAATTTTGGTCTTAGTTTAGGTATTTCAGGAAAAACCACAAACCAAGTCTGTAGAATAACAGTAACAATCTATCAGAAAGTTTATTATTAAGTAGAGGTAGACTGATATATCGGTTTTACTGATTTATTGGTGGTGATAGTTGCTTTTTGGAACTAAAAATATATCTAAGGCAAAAGTTTTTAATTTTTTTATTCCTCATCAACAACATAATCTGGAGAAATACATCTATAAAACTCTTCATCTGGTGATAACATGCGCTATAAAAAACAGAATTTGGTAAATACTTACATATAGCGCATTGTAACAGCCAAGTCTCTGCCTATTTAAAATAAGAGTCCCCGGTGTATTTTGTGCTTGTTCATTGTTAAAAGTCCTGCATTATGCACCAAATATTAATTGAAACTTTCTAAATTTTGCGAACAATAGACAAGAATCTGTCATCTTTGTTTAATTTACACTACGCAGTATGAGCTGACCTGTACACAAAACACTCATACAAGAATGTAAGACTACTATAAAGTCTATATTTTATATGCATTGAACAACTGCAATTTGACATTGTTATTCAAAGTTTGCATTCTCAGTAATAAGTGGAAATCAGGACACGACTGTTAGGCACTAGTTGTTAATCATAACACATATTGAATTTCACACCACAAAAAAGACTTTTCCACACAGCTGTTCAATAGCATATCAGTGCAGTGTGC